>NC_136067.1:1097952139-1098228792 GCF_964261635.1 Lissotriton helveticus | reverse complement strand
ATTCAAGACTAAAATATAAAACTTCTACTCGATTATGACTAAGCAGAAGTATAGACCCCGCCCATAAAGGCGGTCTTGAATAATATAAATAGACCAAGACCCCGGAAGTTCATTACATGGATGAACCCGGAAGTCCTTTAGAACAGGGGATGCCGCGAGATAACAATCTGGTAAGTTACAAGTGAAAATCTCAAGTATCTGTTTGTCTGAAGTTTTAAGAATAGAACTCTAAAAATATATAGCCGAGAGCAGTCTAGCAGGCGGCCAGTATCGTCAAATTATTGTAGCTTTTGCATGTAATAAGAGCACAATCATACGGTAATAGGAGTCCATTATTATAATTCTGAGGACTCGATCCAGGACTCTGATATCTACACCATCTTTTATCCTCACTTTGTTAGTCCTATGGCATGGGAGACTGTTTTTTAACAAATGTTTTAAACTGATTCATGTGATAAATTTTTTAGATTGCAACCTTACACAGGAGGAATGCTATGGTGTTCACCAAGGCTGGAAATAGCTTAGACTTGATGTTTTTAATATATGCTTATTATTAATAGATTGTTTTTTTATAATTATTTTTTATTGTTTACTTTGTCCTCACCCACAGACCAGGCTATAATACTGTTTAGAACAAATAGGATATTAATATAGACACTTGGTCCATGGTGAGATAATTCCTCTACTTACATTTAAACGATAGGGACACTGTTTTCTTTGGTAGTGTTATATTTGCCCCGTCCCTTTGCTTTCATTGGGGTAACTCCCTTTTCTTTGTAAGTAATGCCTGTATGTCCACCAGTTTGAGGAAGCCTACATCTTCAACTCTAACAACCCATTCGCCCAACAGATGAAAACGTGGAAGCGATATATAGACGATATTTTCATCGTGTGGCACGGTACACCGGAGGAAGCCACAACGTTTGTGGAGTGGGTCAACAGCAGAGACAATCATCTCAACTACACCCACACTATCTAGATGAATCACGCTATATTCCTCGACTTGGACATCACCTGACGACCGAGGGGAATCTCCACAAAAGTACATAGAAAACCAACGGATAGGAACAGCCTATTATTGTACGAAAGCTACCATCCTAGAGCAGTGCTCCAAAATCTGTCAGTGGGACAATCTCTCAGAATTCTGAGAAATTGTTCTGCACTGGAAACATTTCAAGAACAGGCAGTACATTTGGAGAATAAGGGCCAGATTCATCAAACCAAAATCCGCTTGCAAAGGGCCAGATTCTGAGAATCTGGCCATTTGCGAGCGGTATTTTTGCATTTGGGATGCATCATCCCAAATGCAAAAATCGCAATTTTAGAAATCGCTACATTGTGATTATTTGCATTTGAGGAATCTCAATTTGAGATTCCTTAAATGCAATGCATGAACCATTTCAAAATTACGAATTTGCAATCTGGGGCTGCTATTTACCGCGAAGTCTGACTACGTGGTAAATAGCAAAGACTTAGAAAAATGCACTTTAGTGCATTTTTCTAAGTTGTATGTTACATACACACATGTCCTTGTGCCCATAGGAATGAATGGGAAAGCCATTGCTTATTTGCGATTAGCAATTAGCGAATTGCAAATGAGGAATCAGTAGAAATCGCTAAAAATATTGCGATTTCTACATGCATCCTGTTTTGCGAGTCGTTAATAGCGAATCCTTAAAATTCGCTATTAAGGACTCGCAAAACATGACTTTGATGAATCTGGGGGCAAACTCCTAGCAAGACATTACCCAAAACAAATGGTCAGGAGAGATAAAAAAAAGGATCCAGGAATAATAATCAGGAAGCACTGCTGGACACCACACCAAAAGAAAAATCCGAGCACATGGTGTGCGTAACCACGTACACTCCTGCATCAAATAAAGACCAAAGCATAATAAAAAAAAATGGGCAATTCTTAGTAGTGGACAACGATAGTTGGACCCCCCCCCCTGTTTGCCTTCAAGAGAAGGAGGAACCTCAGGGACAACCTGGTACACTCCAAAGTCAAACACGAGGATAACAGTGGTCAGAACACCCTGTGGAGCCAACCAAAGCCAACAGTCCATTTCCCATGCAGCAATTGCCTCTGCTGCCCCCTGGCTATCACCACGAAAGAAGTGGATATCGGTACCAACAATCCATGGAAACTGAAGAATTTCAGTAATTGCAACACTGAGAATTTGATCTATCTCTTGAAATGTTTGTGCAACCTGAAGTATGTGGGTATGTAATGTAATTTAAATGTAATTTGTACTTGTAAAGTGCACTAATACCCATGGGTGTCCTGGCGCTGTAACGCATACCGCTGTGGAACCCTTCCTGGCTTTTTCCTGTGAAATGTCCACTCCTGGGCACCCCCAAGGTGAAGCCAGGCATCCCAGCGCTGTTGGGGCAGTTGTGGAGATTAAGCAAGCTATTGCCCAGAGTTGCATAGTGGGACCCATGATTAGAATAGACCCCGAGGCGAGAATTATCAGGTCCGAGGAAATTGAGCCCAAGACCCGCCGAGGCAGGAATTGAACCCTGGTCCCGGGCCAGACCTCTGCATCAGGGTCTGCCGCTCTAACCATTGAGCCACACTTCTCCACTGAATGACGACATGGAAAGTAAAAACTCGGATCAAGGACCACCGAAGTACAATCCGTTGTAAAAACTCTAATACCAGACTGACAAAACACTTCCTAGACCTAAACCACAAGGAATCAGATCTGCAATGGGTGGTATTGGAGGTTATGAAATAACAAAAAACAGACATCAGTAGAAACCTGCACGACAGGCCTGAATGAAGAAATCCCATGGCTGCTGTTAGCACGGTAATCCATCTACAGTGCCATAACTCAAACGAATTAACATTAAGATCTAACATAGCTACACATGTAGCTAAGAAATGGGGTACTTAAGTGGGTATAAATCTGTGCCTAATATTAAAGTCCATACATTAACCACACTCTTACCCCATTATCTAACTTGGGCAAACTCAGATTGTATGTGAAACATACATGGCCTATAAAATACAAACCCTCAGATGAGATCGCAGGAAGGAGAAGTGACCGCTAACGTCATACGTGGCACAACCCCACCGGGTTGTATCTGTACGTATGCACCTCCCAAAAAATATATCTAGCCCCATGCACCCCCACTCAATGATTAAACTTGCTGTGGCTTACTTCCAGAAATACCCATTTAAAAGATGAAACGTGAGGCCCACACTAGGATTAGCTACTCTGCTGATATCCTGTATTTTGACTGTGGTGACAAGATTACTAATAGATGTGTCAAGATTGACACCAATCACTTGTTCATAGCAATCTGGTTGTGCCATCACTAGCACGCAGGCACCCGCATGCGTGTGAGGCAAGTCAGGCAGTGCCTAACTTTAAAAACATGGCGGCCAAGCGCATGCGTATTTAAGATACACGCACAGGACACATGTGCGGGAGACTCTCTGCACGTCTCTTACAAATGGAGAAGAGAGCTGTAGGCATACACGCTCTCCTCCCGCAGATCGCGGACACTCCCTCCTGGACTACACCCACCTGACAGGGAGGCAGTGTCACATAAGCGGATCACTTCCTAGGAAACGCCTTTAATCAGGCAACCAGGCACAATCCCATCAAGACACCGGTCCTAGTCCAGGTGTCACCGATTGATTCCCAATTAACAAGCAATTAGACAAACAGGGGCACCATAAAAGACCGCTCCCTTCCCAACATTATTCCCCGGCGGGGAGGCGAAGCGGACAGCTGTAGGAAACACGGCGGAAAGCGCTGAAAAAGACAGTAAGAGTGTGTGTGCTGTGTGGACGGATGCAAGACCGTACCTAAACATGTTTGGTGCATTCTACACCCTCTACCACTGGAATACACCAGTTTTTAACATGTACCTATATATGCTTTTTACTCCCTATCAAGAACCTGATTTACAAGGCTGTGATTTTGTGTCTCTCTTTCCAGAATGTCAAAGTATGACCTTCCACCCTCGACCTCCCATGGAGTTAGTAGGATAGTGACCTAGGGTAAGCAGCGAGAGACAACTCCTCTCTTTTACAAGTGTTGACACGTATGAATGGCACGTGTTTTTCAATTAGAAACCAACCCGCATGCTTCAAAGTGTGGTGATGTATGCAATGTAACATTACAAACAGAAACCCTCATATTCTGGATATATTTGTCCTTTTTCTGCAGGCATTTCTTTGGAGTACTACACTAGCGGGGAGAGTGATTTTTACATACTCCCCTTTCTTTAGTGGTTGATCTTTATTTATTCACATTGTATATAAAAACGGAGCCCTTTATCATCTTGGTCCTGACAAATGCTATGTACCCTTCCGGGGACCCTTAGCAGAAACATGTTGACCACATTAGCACGGTGAGGGGATAATTAGTTCCCAAATCACGGCTCACTTCTTTTGATACCATACAGTTGCCCATTTAATTAAATAAGTCTTTTCGACAACTGTAATGGTTTTTAAATCACTTTCACTACTCAAGGGCCCCCACTTAGTTTAGAAGTGCATCCCTGTCTCCAGGTGTATGCCCGCCCTCTACCAAATGAAGGTTTTAGAGGGAGAGGATGGCCTATGATGAAGCATGACACCAGGTGGTTTGTGAGGCCAGTTCTTCACTTTTTGTGAGATGCCCCGACTTGGAGCACAACTCTAAAAATCCTGTAGAACTCCCAACTAGGGGCAGCCCCATTTGTGTCTACATTTCGTGTTGGAGGCTGGCTAGCCCCTAGGCCCTGTCCCTCTAGTTCCCCTCCCTAGTTAACAACTAGGGCTAGTGTGTTTGACGGTTTGGTAGGTTTCCCTAGATGGTAGCCAAGCCCGTGGCCAAAATCTCAAGGGACCCCGTGCACAACCAGGTTGTTTTGTGATTGGAAATTTTGATGTTGCATCAATAGGTTTTGGGCCCTTGCCTGTCGCGGGTACTTGACCCACCCACACAAGTGAGGTACCACTTTTTCTCAGAACACTTTGGGGAATGAGGGGTGGGTGGAATTTTGTGGATCCACACAGATTCTAGAACTATCCACCACAGAAATGCGAGGAAAATGTTTTACAATTTTGAGGTTTGCAAGGGATTCTGGGTAACAGAACCTGGTGAGAGCCAGACAAGTCACCTCATCCTGGATTCCCTGGGTATCTAGTTTTCAAAAATGTGTAGGTTTGCTACGTTTCCCTAGGTGGCGGCAGAGCTAGGGTTCAAAATCTACAGCATGGCACTTTGCAAAAAATAGTCTGTTTTCACTGTGAAAATGTGGGGTGTCCACATCGCATTTTGGGCCGTTTCCTGTCGCGGACACTAGGCCTACCCACACAAGTGAGGTACCATTTTTCTCGGTAGACTTTGGAGAATGTGAGCTGTGTGGAATTTTGTGGATCCACACAGATTACAGGACTTTCCACCACAGAAATGTGAGGAAAATGTGTTTTCTTTTTACAAATTTGAGGTTTGCAAGGCATTCTGGGTAACAGCACCTGGTGAGACCCAGCCAAGTCACCCCATCCTGGCTTCCCCTGGGTGTCTAGTTTTCAAAAATGATAGGTTTGCGAGGTCTCCCTAGGTACCTGCAGAGCTAGGGTTCAAAACCTACAGCTAGACACCTTGCAAAAAAGGGTCAGTTTTCACTGTGAAAATATGGTGTCCACGTTGCGTTTTGGGCAGTTTCCTGTCGCAGACACTAGGCAGGCAAATGAGGTACCATTTTCATCGAGAGACTTCAGAGAATGTGGGGTGGGTGGAAATTTTATGTCCCACGCAGGTTCCAGAACTTTCCAACACAGAAATATGAGGAAAATGTGTTTTTTTAACTAAGTTTGAAGTTTACAAGGTATTGTGTGTACCAGAACCTAGTAAGAGCCATTCAAGTCCCCCCCCATCCTGGATTCCCTTCAGTGTCTAGTTTAAAAAAAATATATAGGTTGGCTATGTTTCCCTTGGTGCAGGCTGCGCTAGGACCCAAAATCCACAGGTAGGCACATTACGAAAAAAAGTCAGTGCCTAGTGGGCTTTCTGCCGCCCTGGGGAGGGGGGAAATCGGGGGGCTATTGCCCCAATAGGCCCCCAAGGGGGACAGAAAGACTGTGGCTATTCTTTTGTGGGGTAGGGGGCATTGGGTTGCCCATTCTGATTAGGCCCCACCCCTGTGTATAAAAAAAGCCAGCATAAACGCTGGTGCATACTGAGCTTTCAGCCCCCCCCGGGGGGCAGATCAGGGGCTACTGCCCCCATCTGCCTCCTTGGAGGGGCAGAAAGACTGTGACATCTTTTTTAGGAAGGGTGGGGGCATTGGCATGTCCATTCTGGGCAGCCCCACCCCTACCTATTTGAAAATAAATCCCTGGTGCTTAGTAAGCTTTCTGCCCTCCCCCGGGGGACACATCAGGGGCTATTGCCCCCATCAGCCTCCTGGGGGGGCAGAAAGTCTTCTGTTTTCTTTGGGGGGATAGGGTGTGGGCATATGCATGCCCATTCTGGGTAGCCCCCACCCGGGGCCTATAAAAAATCCCTTGCATCTAGGGTGTTTTCTGTCCCCCGGGGGGCAGATTGGGGGCTACTGCCCCATCTTCCCACTGGGGGGCACAAAGACTGTAATTCTGCAGGGGCGGGGGCATTGGCATGCCCATATTGGGTAGCCCCCACCCCTAATTTGCATTTAAAACAAAATTTTGGTTTCCAGTGGGTTTTTTTTATCCCCCCGAGGGGGCAGATTAGGGGCTACTGCCCCATCTTCCCCCAGGGGTGGCAGAAAGACTGTACGTTTGTGGCGTGGGTGTGGAGGCATTGGCATGCCCATATTGGGCAGCCCCCATCCCTAATTATTATCATTAAAAAAATCCCTGGTAGCTACTGGGCTTTTTGTCCCCCCTGGGGGGGGGCAGATTGGGGGCTACTGCCCCATCTGCCCCAGGAGCAGAAACACTGTCATTTTGCGCCGGGGTGAGGGCATTGACATGCCCATATTGGGCAGCCCCACCCCGATTTTAAAGTTTAAAAAAAATCCCTGGTATCTAGTGGGCTTTCTGCCCCCCTCCCAGTGTGATCCCCAAGCAGGGATCCACTAAGGATGGGTACTATTGGAAAGGGGAGAATCTCCCCTTTCCAACGATACCTCTCCTGACTTTCTACATGCTCAAGGGGTTGATATAGCCCCCTGAGCACATAGAAAGTTTAACTGAAATTAGTCTCTTGGCTCATTTCAGTATCGGTTTCACTGAAATTACATCAGCTAGATTTGCGCGCTGATCGTCATTTCAGGGAAACCATGCATGCACCCTCAGAAACTGGGGAAGCTCCCTGTGACATGTGCGAGGATGGCTGGCAGCCATCCTACGCACATGACCACTGGTGCGTCGGATGGCCCCAGGCCGTATGACGCACAGAGGGGGTTAAGGGCACCAGGAAGGGAGCCTTGGCTAAGGAAGAGGTTAACCAGACTGGTCCAATAGAAAAGAGTGTGGGTGTAGAAGTCAATGGCAATGTCACTTGGATGGGGTCAAAAGAATAGTTAGAGAGTTTTGTTTCAAGAATGCATTTGAGGTGGGCATCATCAGAGATGACGTCAAAGTTCTGCCAAGTCACTAAGGATTTGCGCTCCTCTAGGGGCATAGGGTGAATGACCTGATCCACCAGTGATTTCACTTTTTCATAAAAGAATATAGCGAATTCTGCTGCTTTCTTTGGAGATCCGAGATGTTGACAACGCACTATCTCGTCCTAAATATACTAGATTTAATCTGAACAAAATGGAAAAACAAGCTTTGATGACCTTGAAAAACAATCAGGAAGTGGTCATCAAGTCCGCTGATAAAGGCGGTGCTATTGTTGTTCAGGATGTCAGCAGCTATAAAGCTGAGATGTTTAGACAACTACAGGAGGGCATCAGCTACAAAAGAATCAATAATGACCCTTCTAAGGATTTTGCCTCTGAGATTCTACAAGTGACACAGAGAGCTTTAGAAGAGGGTTTCCTCTCCGAACAGGAATTCAAATTCCTCAATCAAAACCATCCCCGCCTTGCCACGATCTATACTCTACCAAAAGTTCATAAGAGTTTAGTCAATCCACCCAGACGCCCTGGAACCACTCTGCCAGTATGTTGATTTTTTCCTTAAGCCTTTGGCTATTAAGACCAGAGCCTATCTTCGGGATACCACTCAGGTCATCAATTTAATAGATCAGAGACCATTTGATCCATCTACACATCGGTTAGTCACATGTGATATTGTGTCGCTCTGTACGAGCATCCCCCAATTGGAGGCAATTAAAATAATTGAAAAGGTGCTTGATACCAGAACTGCAACAGTCCCTGTACCAACAAAATTCATTCTAGAACTACTGGAACTGGCCATGATGAAAAACTTTTTCATGTTCCAGGATGAATTTTTCCTCCAAACAAAGGGCGTGGCCATGGGGGCTACTTTTGCCCCGAATCTGGCGATTTTATTTATGGATGATTTTGAAAAACGCTTCATCTTTAACTAGATCAATCCCTTTGGCAGCCAGATAGATCTCTGGGTATGCTATATAGATGACGTACTGTGCATATGGAATGGCACCCAGACTGACCTTACTGCATTTCATTCTTGGCTTAATGGTAATAGTATTGATATTCAGTTTACTTTGGAATCTAGTGTGGATAAAATCCCTTTTCTTGACATTATGATTTATGTGGATACCAACACTAATCTTTTACAAACTACACTGTATAGGAAACCATCTGAGCGTAACTCCCTCCTAGAGTATAGTAGTCATCATCCTAGAGGTTTAAAGGATAATCTACCTGTTGGACAGTTCCTGAGGATTCGCAGGAATTGCTCGGATAAGGAACATTATATGAGCGAATCCCAGGACCTCTCTAACTGACTTCTGGAACGGGGTTATCCAGCAAGATTGGTGAAACGTGCACGTAAGAGGGCGTGGTATAATCCACGCGATGTACTATTGAATCCCTCAAATAAACTGGACACCGCCCAGGAACGTGTAATCTGTGTCACCACTTTCACAACTAGGAGCAATGAGATAAAAAAGATAATTAACAAGCATTGGGGGTTAGTGGCGGATGACATCGAACAGACAGCCCTCCCTTTACACTCTTTCAAAAGAGCACGCAACATCAAGGATGTAGTGGTTAAGTCCTTTTTGAGTCCACCTCAGGTACCGACAATTACATCACTATGGAATCTTCCCCCTATTGTCGGACACACTAGATGTGGATCATGTACAGCATGTACAACCACCATACAGACTCGAGAGATCATATAGCGAGACCAGACCTTCACACTGAGATCACACACTAATTGTAACACGGTTAATGTTATTTATCTGATCAAGTGTCCGTGTGATCTTGTGTATGTTGGTCAGACACAGCAAAAAGTTAAAACAAGAGTGCTTCAGCATGGAAGCAGGATTAGATGTAGAGTCCCTGGAGCTCCTCTTGTAGAACATTGCATTAGATATAATCACACCCCTGATGTACTACAATGGCTCGTTTTGGAAAAGGTACTACTAGGACCAAGGGGCGGAGACATCTCACATATTCTGACATTACGTGAATCCAAATGGATGTCTACCTTAGACTCCATTAAGAATGGCCTAAATGAAGCTGACAGCAGCTATGCGCAATTAGCGAGGCTGGGACGGTAACCATACCATGATCCACCACAAAGAGCCACTTTGTACAATTTGGGCACTCTGTGTTGCCTTCACCCTCCTGTGTGTGAGGTGCGCAATAGGAATAATTATATTAAGCACTCTGTATAAATTTGGTACTCTGGGTTGCCTTCACCCTCCTGTGCGTGAGGTGCGGAATACGAGCATTCCAATGTGTTCTAAATACTGGATTTTCCATCTTCATTTCTTGTTTTTGCGATGCCACCTCACCCTCCTGTGCGAGAGGTACGTGGCTCAATCATAATTGTATATCTAATGTATGTCTTTTTACATCTGAATTAATCACCCGTGTGTTGGTGATGTACACAACTATGATCTATGTATGTACGGCATAATATGTGAAAATGATTTATTGTTCCAATGTTATTTCTGATAGCTGTATTGTTATTAACACTCTGTGACTTCAGGGATGTATTTTTAATGCTGCAACCAATGGTGTGGTTATCAGCCGGATGTTGCATTATTCCGGGTTAATTTGAACAGAATGAGGCCCCTCAGATAGCCAATTTAATTGGGAGTTATTCTACCTTTTTGGTAACAATGGTAATAAATGATCCGTTTACATCACACATTGGCATTCGCGTAATAGTGAGTGAACGCGTGTGGTATTAATGCCTCCAAAGAGCTAACGCTTTTGTTACTCGACCGGGCGTTACGCATACCGAGTGGGTCTTGCGGTACTGTCACCTATATACATCGGACACATCAAAATAATTATTCACCCTTGGCTTTGTATTACAAGCTCCAATGACGCCATTGCTGCTAGGACGTTGCTTGGCAACGTCGATGACGCACTAGCACCGCCCACCGTACATCGCGATTCATTTTAGATGCATCCTGGCTCCCTTGCTGTTGCTTTCCGGTATCTGTGGACCCGGAAGTACTGGCCAAAGTAAACTGAGAGACACAAGCTTAAGGTGAGCACGGGCAAGTCTGGCGTTCTACCGTCTTTCAAATGTATGTAGTTTATTTAATTAATCTCCCTTTCGATGCTGATCTCTTTAGATGAGATGACCGCATTGACGGGACCCACGTTGCGCATTCAGGCCGATTAAGCTGGGGCAGGCACGTGATTAGGTAGGTCCTTTTGTCGATATATCTTTCCCTGCATTTATAATACATCAGGTGACAGTATGACAAACGCCTTTGTGTACAAAAATTTTTTTATTCACTGTAGGTCACATGCTCCGCACCTTCCGACATTATCCGATATGCGCTTTGGCTCTAACGTTGTGGAAGCCTAATGAGGTATGTTGTGTGTAAAAGTGACTCCACTTATCTAGGTCTCTGCTCTGGGGACACAATGATGGAGCGAGTTCTCTCCTTTTCCATACTACTAGGGACACTTCCAACACCGAGGTTGTCGTGGTATGTGTAGTAGTATTTTATCTATTTATTACGAATGCATACTCTGTAGTTGGAGGTTGCTTATGTTGGTCCTGCTTAGAAGGTGATATATATATATTCTATTAGGCCCGCCGCCATAATTATTGTGTTGATGATATGTTCTCGGAAATTCACTATGAATATGGGATCTAATCTAATGTCCCCTTCGGGGCTTTACTTTTTCAGATATTTGACGACGTTCTGCGCGTCCTATTGAACTAATTCTATGAGATTATCTTGGATTGATTTATATGTGCTATTGATGAGCCTCTATCCTTGGGAAATTAATTACCCATATACCATGGTTATTTTCTGTTCCCCTCATATTATTTATTGCGCTTTTTAGCGCCTTCTTTATTTTAATAATACTGTATATATAGTAATGGAAATTCTTTTACTCACCCCTTATAGCACAACTAGTGTACTCTTGGGTTCCTTTTGTCCTGATGAAGACCCCGTCGTAAGGTGTGACATTCACCTACATGTGTAGTTTCTGGGGTCGAAACGTCGACGGCTACTACTTCATACCAGCGGACGTTACCATCATATGACTTATTAATTAGTAGCGTCTTGCGCATGAGTTTTTCTAAAAATTATTGAATATTAGTGATTCTGTGTACTGACTCAGGGATCTGAGATAGATTTGAATGACTGTATTACAAACTGTGATATATTGCAATTCTATTTTGTTTCACTGGCACTTTATCCTTTCACCAACACTCCATTCCACCCCTTCCCCTTTCTACCTTGGGGCACTATGTTGTCTATATTGCTATTATGTATGAATATAAATGTTTGAAGCCCATTGTGATTAAATGACAGTGTGCCGGATTATTTATATTGTATTTTGATTTATTGTAAATAATACCTTTTTTCACTGGGACCCCTTTATATTATATCGCATTGCACCCAGGTCCCTAGTGACTTATTTGGGTTTACCCCTCTAGATATATATGCTTTCTTTGGAGGATAGACATTTTTACACTTTGACTGTAATTTTATATATTGTGTTACCACTTTAGGTGGTATTTTAAATGTTTTGTATTATGTTTTAGAATGTAACCCAGTTGGGAGGCTGTAAATAAATTTTGCACATTATTTTGATAATTTTGGTGTAAGTGCCATTTACTTTAGTGTACCTTAGTTACTTGATTTTACTTAGCTATGAAGCTTGTTTTGTAACATCCCTACTACCCTACAGAAACCCCCCCCCAAGATTCTCTCAGCGAACCTAGTCTGCTACAATTACTACAGGGACTTCCAATTTCCTTCTTTGGAGGATCATCAGTCTGGAAGGTTGAGGGAGAGAAGTTTGTATTTTTTGATGAGGTCAAATCGTTTTTTAGGTCTGTTTTTCGCGGACTCGAGGAGGGTTCTGAAGTGTGATGCTTTTTCATGGAAGATATGTTTGTGGTATTTTGATCTAGTTGAGCGCAGAGTAGAGAGATTAGTGGTGGATGGAGATTGTCTCCATTGTTTCTCCAAAGCTCTCTGGTTCTTCTTCCCTTCATAAAGGGATTTATTGAACCACGGAGCAGAAGGAATGGGCCTTTTCGTTTTGCTTTGAAGTGGAGCAACATTATCAATTACGACTGCAAGGCTGGTGAAGCATTGGGAGGTAAGATCTTTAACATCCGAGTTAGGGTCTAACATAGGAAGTGATATCATAGCAGAATCGCAAAGAATGTCAAGGTCAATGTTTTTGGTGTTACAGAACGAGGTAGTAGTCCTGTTAGGTTGGCCAAGAGTTAGAGAGTGAGATAGGCGAAGGGAAAAGGGGATGAGGAAGTGGCCGGACCAGTCTACTGGAATAGGGGTAGCAACAGTTAGCATATCTGCTTTGGATGAAGCAAGGTCCAGAATTGAGCCCTTAGAGTGTGTTGGTTTTGTGCAGTGTTGGATAAGATAATTAACTGAGAGAAAAGTGGCAAGCTTATTTGCAGCTGAGTCTTCAAAGGAGCCCCAGTAAAGATTAAAGTCTCCCTGAAAAATCTGCCTGTCACTTTGAGAGTATTGGTCACTGGTGAAGTCGGTGAGTTCCTCCAAGAAAGAGGAGCAGTCACCGGGCGGGTGATATATAGCATAAAATCTGAAATGGGAGCAGTGTTGCACTTAAAGCTCCAGACAAAGGCATTTGAAAGTATGGAAGGTGCTATTAGGAAGTACCTTGAATTGAAGGGAGTTTCTGAAGATGATTGCAATACCTCCCCTAACTTTATCTGTTCTGTCATTTGTAAAGATGGAGTAGTCTGTGGGTAGCAGAAGGTCAAAAATAGTATGAGAGGTGTTCAATGGAGCTCTGAACATTCCAAAGAAATATGAATTGATGATGGCAGATTAAGAGAGCAAGCCAGGAGAAATAACGGCAACACACTGCAATCCGAGAATATTCATCACCCTATTTATTTTACAAAATAGAAAGTCTGTGAATGTAGGAACATAAATAAGCATCTCTTCATTCCTGCAGCTACGAAAACAAAGGTCAGAGCAGATAGGCAGATAGTAACTAAGTGAGAATACAGTAACTCAATGAGTTGAAGCATGCCATTAAAAAAATTGGTAATCATCAGGTCTTGAGATTAAATTCTAGCAATGATTACGCAGACTTTCACCCTACCAAATGTCAATAAATTGAGCGTCATGAAATGTGGTGTGGGCGCTTATGTGAAGCTCTATATTAAAACAAGTTATAACTAAACTATCACAGTGGGGCATAGTGGACTGCAGCAGCGGCTTCTCCGCTAAGGCGGAAGAGCGGCGTCACCCCACAGAAAAAACTTTAAATAATAATAACACCATGTTATTATCATTTTATTTTTCAGTACTAGCCCTGTAGCTGCGGGGCAGGGATGGGCTGGCAACAGAGCAAGGGGAGGTGTGGTGGGAACTTTCTAAGTGTGCACAGCCAGGTGGAGAGCATGCACAGGCTCCCACCACCTGTCTGAATACCGAACCAGGCCACTCAGACCAATCACTATGTTGGTGTCATGCTGATGACAGCAACATCGTGATTGGCTTAGGGGAGTCTGGGAGCCTGTGTGCTTCCTGCGTTGACCAAAGAGTACGGAGGAGAAGCGGTGGCTGACAAGTAAGTGATACCTTCCTTTTTCCCTTTTTTTTTTTTTAAAAACACGCTCCCCCCCTCCCACCCCCTCCCTCCCCGCCCTACCACTCCTGCCCCATAGCAGCCACTACTGGTGGACTGTCCTCTGCAGTGGTAGGCGTTCCCAACCAATACTCAAGGCCTGATGATCAGTATTCAGGGACCATGTTTAAGGCAAAAGTGTATTGGATGTGAGCAGTTTTGTGGGGAGTGCGATGCTGAAGTCGAAAAAGCTTAACTGAGCAGGCTGCACTTGGATGCTCGTAAAAAGTGTGTCAAGGTTCCACAAATTGCTGGTTCAAGTTACCTGAAGGAACTAGGCAGCTAAACAGTCACTTAATGATTGAGTGCTTATAGCTCCAAGTCAAAGAATTTACCCTAATTACTAATTTAACATTTAGAGAGAATTGTGTGGCCAATTTGTTCAATCAAATGCATTTTGGTTATTAATCTTACATAGCTAATACGTCATAAGTTAGCTGGTCACGTTCCTAACATCTTGATTTATAGTCCACTAAGAAGCATTCCATCACAAGAACAGCTCTCAACAGGACACCAGAAGGCAAACAACAGAGAAGGAGGCCCAAGAGCACCTGTAGGTGAACTATGGAAACATAAAAGAAAGCCCTGAACCTCAGCTGGGGCACCATAGACAAACTTGCGTATGACAGACAGTGTCTGTGATGCTCTAAATACCAGTGGGCATAACGGGCAGCAAGTAAGTAAGTAAGAAGCGTTGTACCCTACAGTGTAGTTGCTTTTTTAGTGGCATTCCCGAACTGTGTAGTGTAGTTCCTATTATCCCAATAGGCTCTGCGCATTGGAATAATATCTTCAATAGTATAGACGTAGGACAGAGGTTAACTAGGTCAACTAGGTCTTCTACTGACGATATTAGACTTAAGTTTTGTGTGCCAGCTAGCTCAGAGTTCACTAGAATTTTTCTCGAATAGGCGAGGAGGAGTTTAACCTCCCTGGATAGACAAGAAGGGATTTAGTTTCTGACAGCCATAGAACATGACAACTTTGCTCTCCCTAATCAAGAGTATATCTCCAGAGTCGTGTGAAAACAAAAGACAACTATTTTACTCAGTCAGTACGTGCATACTTAGTTCCACCAGATTGTAGAGAAAGAAGAGATGGGCGTGTTCAATAAAAGGTGTTATTTATTGATCAGTCTCTTTTTCTCATACAAGAGAAATGAATCGCTACAGTAGCAATACTTAAGGTTAAGTAAAGTGCATACAGTAAAAGCAGGATTATAAAATAATACTGTAAAAGCATTGATATGGTTTCTTAGCCATATGATACTTTAAAATGGATAAAAGATATACATACATATATACATTGACTAATCGTACTCAACTGGTGCTTCTAACTACGCCTACCCCGGTGTACCTGACCTAGGCCTAATACGTGGGAGGGAGTAAGTAAGTAGGAGTTTAATTTAAGTTTGTTTTGCCAAGAATCTGACTCAAGAATTCTCTGTAAGGGGTTAGTCAGTTCAGTACCTGGGATTTAGAAGGTAGGAGGGCTGGTATCTCTGTCTCAGTACTCGGTATCCCAATCACCCGCAAGGGCAAGTTGGAAACGCTGGAAGCTGGATTTCTCGGCAGGAGAAAAGGCAGCGTCGCTCTCAGCGCGTCAAGAGGGAGGGGCAGCGTCCGTGGGCTTCCTGCATCAGCTGGTCTCTCCGGCAAGTAGTCACTGCTCCAAGCTCATCACCACCGTGTCGTTGCTTAGGGCAGCGTCGGTATATTTATACCTGAAAGGTGCTGGGTTTGACGTAAGGATGGACATAAGACGTCAATAAAAGATGTCATTAAGAACTGGTCGTTCTTACATTCTTTACAGGAGTTCTCGAATGAAATCAAAACAATAGCAGCGGGGATTTCCCAGGTTTTCTGGAGGCTTGGTTTGTTTAGAGAACTCGGTGTACTTTCTAGGGGGCTGGAGGAATAGTGCTTGCTCAATGTGACAGCATGCGCTATGACTTAATTTGAAAACGGGTTTCTGTGCCGTTGTATGGACATTAGTGAATAATAATCGGACAAGGGTCAGAAAATAGGAGTATCGATACAGGTCCCTAGATAAACATACTACACCCACTCCACGTTTTTATGTCCATATTTACTAACTAAGCAATAGTAAACATAACTAATAGTGCATGTTTTAACCAACCACCCCAAAATACATTTGTTTGCATTTCAAAAAATGGCATATGCGAAATACACGAAAATGAGTATAGGTACTGTATGCATTCAAGCAGTATAATCATTCAAAAAAGAGATGCACATATATATCAGCATGAATGATTTGCGAAATTACACATGAAATGGCTCTTAATACAGAAAAAAGGTGCGAGACCATCTCATCACATATAAATACAATTACTTGTACATAAGCTAGAGGTTGAGGTAACGTATTGTCCCTAGAGTTCCTAAAAATAGAAGCTCTGTTCTCTAAGAATAGTTCTACTTTAAGCAGAAGATAAGTGCCAAAAGGTAAATATTTTGGGTTTGGGAAAAAAAGTTTTCGTTTTTCAGTGAGGAAGGAAACAAATTGTCAGTAGCTTTGTTTTTAAAGCCGAAGGCCAAATTCAGAGTTCAGGGAACGCTGTGTGCAATCTTGCTTAAAGTCATTCTCTCTGTTCTGGTGAAAACATCATTTCAGACAGACTCTCGAAAAAACAGTCTACCGCTTCTGGTGAAAGTTCGACCAAGTTGGAAAATGTCGCTACCATGCAGTCATGCGCATATTCGCTTTCAGTGATGTTTAGACCAGTACTGCTTACAAAAGGTCGTACCTGGTTGATGCTGCTCTCATCCTGTACTTCACTACCCTTCAATCGTAGTGGTGAAGTCTCCACGAATGCCGTCATCAGGATAGGTAGCCGCTGGGGACAGCACAATGCATGAGCCTTTACTGGACCCAACAAAGTATCTGCATCCAATGGTACTTTCTGATTGTAGTGTAAGACAGGTGTCCAACACGCGTTCTTCGCCGCATAGCATGCATCTTAATACAGGTAAGACACAATTCTGCCATATGGGTCTGAACGAAAGAAAGCAGGTCATATTTAGATCTCTTAGCCGGGCTAATCCAAGGACTTTAGTTATGCGGTCCCCGTAGCGTATAGCTAGGATCGTTTCTTCCATTGTTGCTGGAGTCTTGTCTGTGACATGGCTTGCCATAACGAAGCAAGAGTAGCAAAAATAGGATGCCTGCTACGAGTCCCAACAGGAGAGGAAGTCCGCCAAAGATGGAATGGACGAAATTTGGAAAAATACCCAGGACTGCTTTGAATGGGGTTAACAGTTCCGAAAAAACGGTCTTAAATACACTCGCGATACCATTTGTATCAGAAATATTTAAGATTTCGTTTAGCATTTCTGCGAAGTGTAGGGGGCAATTTGTTGATAGCAATGCATGTATCTCTCCCGTTGTCCTTGCAACTTGGAGATCATACGTTTCTTTTGATGACGTCAAGTGAACTGGCATCTGTAGGAGCACAGTCTTCATTCTGCTTAAAGTATCAATTCGAATAGAAGAGATATTCAAACTGGGCCAAATTTTTCCCTCCCTGTCTGGAGTGTCATTCGGAAACAATACTCGCTCACAGCAAATGACCATGGAAGTCACGCTTACTAGATCAGGTTTTCCTGGCAGCAAGCCACAACATCTGTGATCCACAATTATAATATAGCTCCCGTTAGAAAGCCGTCTAAAGAATGGTTCTATGTGCGCTGCAGGTGTGCCGAGCTGGTGGCATGAAAGGTTATTTGAAGTCCCCTCGCAGGCCCCATGTAAACTTATGCCCTGACACAGAAGTATACCACTTAGTGACTTTTTCACAATTATTACCACTAAGAAATACACTTTGTCCCTTATTACTGTAACATGTGTGTGTATAAGGTAAGTTCCATGTTGACCTAATGTATCCTTTACCCAACCTTTCATACTGGCCTGCCTGTATATATTTCTGGCAGTATCGAAATTGGAAAGTCGTTATCGGAATAGTTATGATTCCATGTATTATCCATTCAATGACAGGTCGTTCTGACATTGTCAATGGTAATCTCTCAAGTTTTTCAATGCTCAGAATTTTATACTCTGCACCCTTTTGTGCCAAGCTGATTTGTGTATCAGTAAGGTTAAAGATAGTGAATAGTGACGTTGTGTTGATTAAATGCCAAGGCACGTAGCCTGAACGCAGATTTTGTAACGTCCAGCCAAGCTGTACAATAGAACGCAATTGGGACTGACCGTGTTGTAACATCAGTAAGTCTTGTTCTATTATATCGATTGCAGATGATACAATACTGTCCAGTGAATATATTCTGGAAGACAGTCATTAACCCATTGTTCACAACAGAAAGCGATTTTTCCAAATTAACACGGTCAATTTCCCGTATTTTCTCTGCTGTTTCAATTTGAGTTACTTTCCAAGCTTCGTTGTAAGCTGCATATATAGAGGCCGCTATGAAACGTTTTTGACGCTGTTTGCGTGGTCCCATAATGAAATCACGCAAGTCAGCACCTTCTTTAAGTAAAGTCAAGTGTTGCTTAATTTCTGCCAGTGTGGATGTTTGTAGCCATTCGAGGCAGAGTTTCCCTACACTGTATGTAGTTATAATCCCTGGATGTTGTCTCTGGGAGTATCTAGGGTCTGGCCTGGTTATTGTGAACCCCTGTTTTTTGTTCAGGAATCTATCTTGACAGTTATTTGTGTCTGTGGGCCAGATCAACCATTTTTTCCAATCAGGGTATGTTCTGTTTTGGTTTAAAATATGGGATACGTCTATCTCAACATCTGTAGTGCTATTACGGTCAGGTGTTGGTTTTGGAATAGACGGTTTGTTTAAGTCTTTAATTTTGGCTAGGCCAAGACAGGTTGTCTGTTGAATTGTATCATTCAAAAATATAATTTGTTCTGGGATCATGCAGGCTCTAAATAATGATTCTATACCTTGCACTTGCCAATCTTTTGTACCCCAGATCGTTTTTGTTTCAATATTATTGTTCCAGAAATCAAAACCAAATGTTTTCATATTTTCAAAAAATGTCTCTGAATAGATTAATTTTGTGTTTGTAAGCATGTTTTTCATTCCTGTCTTATTTAACAGTCTAAAATAAAACGTTTCTGCATCACTTGTGTTAAACCCTGAGAAGTATGAAAATTTATCATAAAATGTTTTTGAACTTCCTTTTGGTGGAGTTGCACAATGTTCCCATTGGTTATAATTTAAAACATTTCTAGGTTGAGCTGATTTATGCAGATAATGGTTACCATAGTGGTTGTAACAATACATCTGGTCATAATTAGATGAACCTTGTAAATAATCATGTCCTGTAAATTTAGCTGACATCACTAGAACTGACATCATATCATTAATACTTTCAAAGTCCCAATCATCAGCGAATTTGCTTTGTTTTATAAAGTCACTCAGTGAAATCTTGAATTGATGAGGATACTTCAGGAGCTCGACCGGACCATAGATTTCGTAATCAGTTTTGTCCCATGCTACCCCACCGGGTATAGGATTGGCTGTGAAGTTTACTGAAGAAAGTTCTCTTTTCTCGATGTGTGAAGACTTGTGTGGTTTCAGGACCAAGTTGATATTCTGACTTGCTGTGTCCATTGTAACATATTTTCCCTCAATGAAATGTCCCAAGCATAGTACCATGATGAGCCAAAGTATGAGGATGAATACTCCTAGTGCCACCCAAAGTTCAATCCATGGAGAAATCAGATAGGTTTCTTTTAGTTGATGAAAGAGTTCCTTTGTTTTGTTTTTAACGGTTTTTGTTGTTGGTTCTTCCTCAGGTTCACTCGAATCCTCAGAAAAATCATCGAAGTTGATGGAGTAGCCTGATGCTGTTCTGTCAATTGTTTCAATTACTTCTGGATTCTTTTTTGCTTTTTGAATTTTCTTTGTTTCATTAGCATAGTCTGTGGTTACATCATTGTAGACTGGTGTTTCTTGATGTAAGATTTTGATTTGGGTTTCAAGAGGTTTAAGTTCCATGGCTTTGTTGCATAGTCCTTGTTGATTCACTGTAGGTTTATCAATTGTGATTAGTCTCTCAGTTTGAACCTCTGTATTTGTAGCAAACTTTGGTGTTCTACTACTTCTTGGGAGTCCACTTGGCCTACTACTTATTATCGGCCACATGATTGTGGTTTAACCAGGTCGATGGATACAACTCGGTTCTCCTTTTTACCAGCAAGGGGCGGTAATACCACTGATCTTGTCCCGTTGACAGACAAGACAGTTACTGCTTTTCTGTAAGAAGGCCCAAATTCCTTCTTTACCGCGATCTTTTCTCTGACCAGATCCCCGATTTTTGGAATCCAGACAGGCCTTGCTGGGACAGGTGGTTGCTCTTCAGTGGCTGTTGGCTGTTGCTTCAACTTTATGTTGCTCAGGTCTTTTCTTTTTTCGTTTAAGTCCTGTAAAATAGCCAAACGATCTTTGATATCAAAGCATTTTTCTTTAACCACTGAAGTTTGACTATCGAGGTCCTGGATTAACATTCTAGTCCCAAACAATAGTTCGTACGGACTGAGACCTCTCAGAGAATTTCTTGGCAGATTATTAAGACTACGTTGGACACTTATTAAATGTTTGACCCACCCAGCTCCCGAACCTAATACCTTTGCCGTTATAGATTGCTCTATGCCTTGGTTTTTTCTTTACACCATCCCGTTTCCCTCAGGAAGGAAGTGATAAGAGTCCCGCAATGCAATGCCCATGCTGGCCATACACCCCCCATAAGCTCGAGAGCTAAAAGCAGGGCACTGGTCAGAATGTAGCATGCCCCATGCGTATATGCCATTATAGACTCGCAAATCTTTTTATAACAGTTCAGACGTCAGCCGAGAGCTGGGGTCTACATTTTAAGTGATGATAGTCTCAAATAATATACATTGGGACGCATGTTTCTTGTTTAATCATGCGAATAGATCGCTTTATGCTTTCTATTATGTGTTCTGGCACTACCTCGGCCGGTTCGCCACTGCGATCTCTGTTGCAGTTTTCACAATTTTTTGCAAATTTGTGATTATCCACGCTCATCCCCGGCCACCAGTATTCTGATTTTAATTCTGTTAAAGATTCTTTGATTGTCTGATGCCTTAAACCTAATCCCATATGTGCTTCTTGTATTAAGAAGCCTCTCCTGTTCCTGTTTGGAATTACCCTATCCCCCACTCCAGGGATTTGAGGAAAAGGAACGGAGTTCGCATCGATTATGTATGTATAATTGAGTGGATAGTTGATGGGTAGCGCTGAGCAGTCGCCTTTTGATGACGTTTTCACCGCCAGCATTGTTTCCCCGTCAATGTATTTTCCTGAACGCTTTTTTGTAGCTACGGGAGCCGATTTAGTTGCTTCCGCTGTGGCTGTCTCAGCCAATAAATTCCCTGCAGCGTGAACGCCATCACGCTGATGACTCAGTGTATGTATCACGTGAGCCTTTTGTAGTTCTTTCTGTAAAAGAACTACTTGTTCCCAAAGCGATTTTTGCTTGATTGTGGCACCTGTGTCATCTTTGTAACCGTTTCGAACCCATTTCTGCAAGTCTTCGTTGTATGATTTGACGCAGGAATGTGAATCGCACACTATCAGTGTCGGGAATTCGCGATCGGCAATATCGAGCGCCATTTTTAAAGCTATTAATTCAGTTTGTTGTTCTGAATTGTCTTTTACAGATTGTGACATCGTTACTAGTGGCATCAATTTACGTCCGCGCCACCGGCATTTGACAACCTCGCATGTAGCGTTGTAGGCTTGTTTTCCCCAAACTGAGGGTTCTGCATAACTGTTTGTGTATATTACGCAGGTGTAAAGTTGTATGGGCAGAATGTCGCTAGGCAGAGGGTATTCTCTTTCATATTCTAGTTTTTTAAATTTTTTCATTTCCGGGTCAAAATAGTATTTCACTCTGTCTGTAGCAAGAGAATCTTCCCATTGTATCCATTTTGGATTTAGTGCCATAGTAGGTAAATTACATGGGCTTGTTAATGCCTCAAAGGCCGATTCTGCTGTTCTGACTGTAATCTGTCTGCCGTCAGCTTGGTATCTTTCTCTTGCTACAGATGTTTGAACCGCATGAACAATGTTTTCCTTAATGCTGAATGGTTTTTCAGCTTCTGTGTACAAATGTGATTTGTAAGCTATTGGTACTGTTTCTCCCTCATTAGAGGTTAGGTATGTGAATCCGCATCTTCCTGGGATGACCCGAATCACAAGGTTGCGTGTGTTATCGCGTGTTTGCAATTTTGTTTTAGCTAACATGTCTGTTTGTAAAGATCTCAAAATTTCTGTATGTTTTTGAGTCCAATTGATTCTTTTAAAATCTGGTTTTATTAGGTCATAGAGAGGTTTAACCCTCTCCGCGTAATTTATAATGTAAGTTCTTCCGAAATTCAGGAAACCTAGAATTGATTGTAAGTTTTTCAGCGTTCTTGGTGCTTGGATTACAGCACATTTCTCCAGGAAATTGTCAGCCAGGCTTTTGCCTTCACTTGATAATTCATATCCTAAAAATAGGATAGTCAGATGGGCAATTCTTGACTTTTTGAAGTTGAATTTGTAACCCTCTGCTGCGAACCCAAGTATTATGGTGTTCACTCTTTTCAAGTGAGTATCCAAGTCATCATCTGTTAGATAGATGTCGTCGACATAAGATAATGCCTCATCATCATACATTTGTAGTAACTCTGTTACTCTTGCTGAGAATAATCCTGGGCTGTTCTTGAACCCCTGGGGCAAACAACAGAAATTTTTATGCGAGCCATTTATTGAGAAAGCGGTCAAATATCTGCTTTCACGTGCTATATTTTGACAAAAGAATCCATTAGAGATGTCTAATGTTGTTTTGTATTTTATGCGCACTATGCTATTCATTAGTGCTGCACTGTGTGAGTTTTGTACTGCAAAGGTTTTGCAGCATGAGTTAAGGTGTCTGTAGTCCAAAACTAGACGATATGAATCATCTGGTTTGGAGACAGGAAACAAAGGATTGTTCATTTGTGAGGTGCATGTTTCAATCACCCCCTGGTATTCAAGTTGACCTAAGATCTCCCTGACCTGTTTTTTAGCTTCTTGCTTAATTGGGTACTGTCTTTGTGCAGTTGGTTGAGATTTTAACTGGATTTTGTGAGGAGGTGAGTCCTCATCCCATCCTACGTGGTTTTTATATAATGCAGGAGCTTGGACTACTGCCCACTTTCTTGCAAGTGTATATTTTTTATGTATTGGAATGTGATTTGAGAAGGCAGGCATAATCATTTCTTCGCCATGAGGGCACTCCCTGACAAACTCTGGTGGCCAGTCTTTTTCAGCTAAAAGGATGTCATAGCCTTTGGAGAGGTTATCCCAAAATAGACCCCTTATTTTCCTTGTCTTATCTCCCTCTATACGTAAAGTTATTTCATATATTTTATGAGGTTTGCTAACTCTGGTATCTGCAGTTTCCACCTGAATGTATTCATTCGTGTCCACTGTCTCCAGATGATTCATCAGGATCTTGCGAGCTATGCTCACTTCTGCTGCGTTGTCTAGCATTGTCTGAGCCCACTCTCCGTTTTTCAGCTGTGTCCTCAGGATCCTCGGCATGTTTGATTACTTTAATACTGGCTACCTTCTTCTTTGGAAATTGTAACTTTTTATTTTGATGAGCAGGTTCCTTGTCTTTGGACTTGACGTGCTCTTCCCTGTGTTCTGACCGTCCTCTTCTTTCTGATTTCTGCGAGGAAGTCTGAAAAGATCGAGATGGACGTATATCAATATCTTGATATCTATCAGGTTTCTTCAAATTATCCCTATTTCTAAGGTTGTATTTTTTCTCAGAGGGCTCCCTCTGGGGAGACTTGTGTCCTTGGTCCGGAGATCTTTCTCTCCGCCGAGGAGACCTTCCTCTGGACTGGAATCTTTTTTCTTTGGGAGTGGATTGTTTATTTCCATCCCAGCTCTTTTTTGGAGTGTTTAGATTATTTTTAATAAATACCTTTTCAGGATTTTCAGTTAGTTGGGGTTTCACTGGTTTTCCACCCAAACTATCTCTTCCTAGTTCTTCATAGGATTTTTCTATGATTCTGGCAAGTTCAAATAGTTGTTCTGCTATATCTGTTTCTTTCAGTCTTTGGCGGATCGCCACAGTTGCTGCTTCCCCCTTTATGTTGGCTAGTAATATTGCCGAGACCTGCTTGAAATCTTTCAGTAATTTCATACCTAGAGTTAAAGCAGGTTCTGGACTGTATTCATTTTGAATCTGTTTTAGCACCTCTGGTATTACCGCCATGGACGGAACACCATGTGTTTTTGTGTAAATGGAAGCAAAGACTGTACCCCAAGTGTCACAGTCCTCCACATGTGGTGCGATCCCCATTGGAAGACAGATAGTCAGAATTCTGTGTTTCTCAGTAGGGGTAGTATCCGGAAATACTGCCTCTATTTGAGTGATTTTTTGTGCTAACCAGAATGGAATCTGTTCCCTTTTAATGGGTACTTTACCTAGACAGGACTGTATGTTCTGTGGTGTGATCTTATTTGTGTTCCCCTGATGCGGGGTCAGCTGTGGAATTTTAATAGCTGGTTGGACTGTTGAAGTCCGCATTATATACTGGACTAATTGTCTATGTATTTTAATCAGTTGTTTTAGCTGTACTAAAAGTTCTGGTATTGACATTTTTTCAATGTCTGGATGTGGTGTGTAGCTGGCTAGAACCGGCCACGTTGCTCCTGGTCTACCCCGTGGACCGAGCCTGGTGATGTGATCATTATGTTTTAGGGCGCCTTTAAACCAGAGCAGGTGCTCTTGGTATTTTAATGGGATTTCCACCTCCTCGAAAGGAGTGTACTCATCCGGTGGTTCCTCTTTTTCGTAATAGTGGAACTTCTTTGTTACGGCGTTTGCTGCTGGAAAGTTTATCCATGAATAGAATACCTCTGTCTGCCGATATTCATGTGCCTCAATTACAAATATGACTGTACCACCTCTCGATGTCAGTCCATTTTCTATAAGTTTTAAAGGTATAGTTTTTCTTATGCTGACCGGGATGAGTATTGCATCCGGGTCTTGCTGTAGGAGACTTCTGTCATCAGCTAGGAGTTGAGCTGCTATTCTAGCTGTCTCCCTATCTTCTTCATTGTCTGACATTTTACTGACAGGAAGGTTTTTTGTTGCAGATCAGGTTTCCACGGAAACAAAGATTAGGTGCACAATATTTTGGAACACTGTATCCTTCAACGTTGAATAAACCAAAAACCATACATAGGAGTCTCCTCCTACTAAGTTTGGCGGATTTTTAACCTTTTACCCACTCCAGACGTCTTTGGAGTATTTATGGGAGAAAGGGTCTGTGTGTAAAGCACGACTGAGTTACTCTAATGTCTTGCGTTAGTTTTATCGCCTTACCAAACCGTTGGGCGCCATGTAGTGTAGTTCCTATTATCCCAATAGGCTCTGCGCATTGGCATAATATCTTCAATAGTATAGACGTAGGACAGAGGTTAACTAGGTCTTCTACTGACGATATTAGACTTAAGTTTTGTGTGCCAGCTAGCTCAGAGTTCACTAGAAACTTTCTCGAATAGGCGAGGAGGAGTTTAACCTCCCTGGATAGACAAGAAGGGATTTAGTTTCTGACAACCATAGAACATGACAACTTTGCTCTCCCTAACCAAGAGTATATCTCCAGAGTCGTGTGAAAACAAAAGACAACTATTTTACTCAGTCAGTACGTGCATACCTAGTTCCACCAGATTGTAGAGAAAGAAGAGATGGGCGTGTTCAATAAAAGGTGTTATTTATTGATCAGTCTCTTTTTCTCATACAAGAGAAATGAATCGCTACAGTAGCAATACTTAAGGTTAAGTAAAGTGCATACAGTAAAAGCAGGATTATAAAATAATACTGTAAAAGCATTGATATGGTTTCTTAGCCATATGATACTTTAAAATGGATAAAAGATATACATACATATATACATTGACTAATCGTACTCAACTGGTGCTTCTAACTACGCCTACCCCGGTGTACCTGACCTAGGCCTAATACGTGGGAGGGAGTAAGTAAGTAGCAGTTTAAGTTAAGTTTGTTTTGCCAAGAATCTGACTCAAGAATTCTCTGTAAGGGGTTAGCCAGTTCAGTACCTGGGATTTAGAAGGTAGGAGGGCTGGTATCTCTGTCTCAGGACTCGGTATCCCAATCACCCGCAAGGGCAAGTTGGAAACGCTGGAAGCTGGATTTCTCGGCAGGAGAAAAGGCAGCGTCTCTCTCTGCGCGTCAAGAGGGAGGGGCAGCGTCCGTGGGCTTCCTGCATCAGCTGGGCTCTCCGGCAAGTAGTCACTGCTCCAAGCTCATCACCACCGTGTCGTTGCTTAGGGCAGCGTCGGTATATTTATACCTGAAAGGTGCCGGGTTTGACGTAAGGATGGACATAAGACGTCAATAAAAGATGTCATTAAGAACTGGTCGTTCTTACATTCTTTACAGGAGTTCTCGAACGAAATCAAAACAATAGCAGCGGGGATTTCCCAGGTTTGCTGGAGGCTTGGTTTGTTTAGAGAACTCGGTGTGCTTTCTAGGGGGCTGGAGGAATAGTGCTTGCTCAATGTGACAGCATGCGCTATGACTTAATTTGAAAACGGGTTTCTGTGCCGTTGTATGGACATTAGTGAATAATAATCGGACAAGGGTCAGAAAATAGGAGTATCGATACAGGTCTCTAGATAAACATACTACAACTGGAAACTAGCTTTTTCACAAAATGTATGGTTCTATCAGGTAACAAAATTAAACAGTGGAACACCTACAAAAAAACTTTTTGCAATCCCTCCTGCTGACGATCGATTGTTCGCCTTTTCATTGTCTTGAGAAAGGGAGGTAGAAAACAACACTGACCGCAGCAGAAAGGAATGGAGCAAGACAACGGACCACATACAAATATGTAACATGATCCTAAACAGCGTCTCACCGCACATTAGCACAGACAGAAAACACAGCACCACTCACATCAGTTTCTGAAATCTGCACCTCATGAGCAAACCTTTCTAAACACATCATGTTTGCCTCGGTGTGGCAAAAGAATGAAATCGGTTTACATCTCACAGCTCTTTGGCAGTCTTACAATATGCCTCCTTTCTCTTACTAGCTATATACTGCAAATCCTAATTCTTTGAAACAAGCATTGGCAAACGCAATATATCTTGGCATTGGCTGCTAGCTTTGTTGGCTTTGTCAAAGACTGTTTTTTGTGTCATCTTTTTTGGAAAAACAATATTGTTTGGGGATCTGGTGGGACCTCGAAAACATAAAACAAAAATATTTTAGTCTCAAAAAGCACACATTGCCATAGTAGTCCCTAGCACTGATTGAAGTTACTTTGTCTCTAGATGTGTTCCTTTTGGAAGAGCAGAATTTTGTCATTCATTTTGAAGATAGCCATTGGCTTAATTTGGCTGCTCCTTTGCCCCATGTTGTATGCTGTAGTAGACGGAATCAAGATGTGAATGGCACATCAGCAGACCAAGAAATGAAGAGGTCTGGTTAAAAACCCCTTTAAGTATGTTGTCTGAATGATTTTAGTAAAAAGAAAAGGTCTTGGCTAACACCAAACCTACATATGGATGTTATTCAATACTTGTCACCTTTCTTCCAGTCTTTGACTTTATTCCACCACCACCAAATATTCTGGAACTTATAAATTTACTTTTTCCAATATATATAACAGCCCACAATTTGTAGCATGTTCACTGTACAGCAATTTCACCCATAATTATGAAATGTGTAAGTGGTGTTCTGTTGGTTTTTAGCAGTGTATACCATTGCACGGCCAAAGAGCAACATGTCCTAAAATCTGCCCCTACACAAAGGTGCTGGCTTTACACAAAGATTAAGTAGGGTGCATGCTTCACGTTAAAGTGACAATTATAGTGTTATTAGGTAGGTCAGAAGACTCCAGGTTAGCGAGGCACCTTGTTTGCACTCCCACACATAGCTTTTGCAAGTTTTTGCTATCCAGTGCACTTAGAACAATTGGTTCAATCAAGAAGCCCAAGACCTCGAGACTTGGACTTCACTCAGTTGTTAAATGAAATCTCAGGACTCCAAACTTGTTCTTGTGCTGGTACGCGACCCTCGCTCTGGCTTACTGACATTAGCAGTTAGTGACCTGTAGACACAGAAGTGGTGGCACTTACCTTAAGCTGATGAAGCACACATACATTTTTCTACTGAAATGTGAGCAAAATTAGGATTGAACACTGGTCAAAAGTGTATAAGTCTAATCAGTGGATCATCTCAACTTAAACTGCTTACACAAATGGCTGTGTAAGGTTTGTCTCAGCCACAGTATGCACTTTAGTGCTGTCTTGTTAAGGGCTGTCAGGTTTAGCATATGGCTGCAGGGCTGTCATGGCAACAACCAACTATGACCACCAGCTCCAAAGGAAGGCAGAATGATTGGAGCAATACCAAACAAGCTGGACTTAGGGCACACCCTCACCCTTGATGGAATATTCTGCATTGTTCCTTTGATTTCAGAGAAACTTACAATTTGTGAGACAAAATGGGCTGAGTCGCTTATCTCCTTTGATTTTTCATAGTTTTTAGGTCTCGCCTGCAGACAATGTTTAGCTTTCTATTGTCCAAAGACCTTCTGTGGACCATACCAAAACCCTACAGTAGCAGTCCACTGCTTACAATTGGTTGGCTTTCTTGTAACTCTCATTTGCTTGTTTGCTTCTTATTTGATTCAAGTTTTCTTTTCTTGATGCTTGCCCCTTCCCTTGAGCCTAGCTTTCTTTACCATGTTTTTCATGAGATGACTTGTATCCTTCAACTGGTCACATATTGGGGACTAGTTGTTTTTTCTTTTTCTTTCAGCACTCTACGTGAGTTCATGCGTTTTCTTGCTCTCTTCTTCGTGTGCTACTTCCACCCTCAAGTACCACCTCTGCATATTCCAATATAATCTCTCCTACCCCAAAACCTATCTCATCCATTGCTTCCCCCACAACTCCTTGTCTTTTGTGTTTTTTTCTCCTCTTCCTGCCTCAAGTGCCGTCATTGGTCTACTGCCCCCCAACCACTCTCTGTTGCTTATACGTTGTTGCACTTTTCCCCTGTTTTTTTGCCAATGGTGCAGCATCGGCTCATTTCTTTTGCTGATGCTAAACAGCATCAGCAAAAAAATGGTAAAACTAGGCCTATTGGCTTTGACAATGTTTGTTCTGTCCAGGGATATATGGTTTTGTGGGTTTTGATCGACAGAGTCTAAAGGTAATCTGGCCCACATCCCAAAATGTAGCTCTGCCAGTATGTGAGTCAGAACGGATACCCACGCTAGACCCAGAAAGAGAAGGGAAATGTGGGTGAGAGAGAGAGAGAAGAGACATCTGGAGTGTTGTGGTCTCATCAACCACACGTCTCTCGGACCTCAGGAGATTCACATTAGCATTTTCAAAGGTGGTTGTCAAGCTACACTGACAGTATGAGAAATATAGTGTCACTAGGATTCATAAGCATTGGAATTGTCTTAGAAAAGAATGTTTTGGTGATAATGCTTACTGGCTAGAACAATTCAGATGCTATGAACCTAAGTCAAAGTTACAGAAGCCAGTATCATCAACGGTGGAACTCCATGACAAAGTGAACCAGGAATTTAGAGAAGAAGAACGAAAACAGCAACCAATACCAAATCATAACCCAAACGCACAAACATAGTTAAGGCAAATGGCCAGCAAACAAAACTAAATCGTACTCCAAAGACAAATAAGATTTCAGGCAAAAGTTGCAGGGAACCAAGGGAACCAAATACGGAAACAAAAAAACAAAAGTGGAAAATGTAACTATGGTCCACAAACTGAAGAAAAAACGAAGGAATTAATATAAAACGGAAAACTACCAGGCACCTTCCTAAGGGAATTGGACTGCTTACAGTCCTGCTGACACTCATGAAGTGGAAGTCCCTCCCCTTGACCTTCAACAGTTAGTATTTATGATGCCCCAGACCGTTCTTTCACATACGCAGGAAAACTGATCAGGCTGAGGATGAAAAAAGCTCTTCCTTCGGAAAATAAGGCATGTTCCCCTGGTCAGCAAAGAGCACCTCTTAAGAGGAGCATCCTACTTATGTTATGTTACATTGGCATTTTTTTCAACGTTTGTTTACCTATTGGCATCTTCACACTGAAGGAGTTAAGCCACTTGACGTGGCTTACCACTGCCTTGTAAATAAAGCGCCGCTTCACACTGTAGTTAGCGTGAAAGGGGAGGGCAAAGGGTTTTGCAATGGGTGTTCCACCGCAACACACATTGATTTTGACACTGCCCCCTATTTACCAGGGTGGGGTAAATAGAAGGTAGAGCCAAAATTAAGACCAGGGAAAACCTTGTCTTAAACAGGCAAAACAAGGTGAAGAGCTTTATTTATCCTCGTTTTTGCTGTTTCCGTGTGTGCTGCAGCACACATAGAAACAGCAAATTGCCATTGGTAGTTAATGTGCAGGAAGGTGACCCTTCCCGCACATGATAAATAAAAAATAAAGACATTTTGCAACATCTATGTGTGCTGCATTAAGCAGCACACACTAAAGTTACAAAATGTAATTTAAAGACCTTCCTGCACATAAACAATCTCCTCTCAATGCAGACACCCTTGCACTATGGTGCAGGGTGCCTGTGTTGGTGCTAGGCTGCTAGGTTTAGCACCAGTGCAGGGGGAAACACGGGTGCACCATATTGTTGCAAATATAGTGCAGCCCAGCGTTTCAGAAGTGGGGGAGCTTGGCGTTAAGCCAGGAAGGCTTCATTGTAATTATGCCACATAGTTTTTCTAAATAACACCAGCATTTTTTCATAAAGTCGGGCACCGAGTTTAGCAGCAGTAAGTCGTATATACAAATGTTGAGATAAAACTCTTTGAATGAGGTTAGGTTATTCACCGCAACTACTTCTAGTTCTGGTTCACTGGGCTGTGAAAAAAAGTTTTTGAAGGAAAAATTCAGAAAACTGAAATAATTTAATTAATGCAAAAGTGTTTATTGGTATTTCGGTTGCCTCCTTTTAAAAATGCACCAAGCATCAGGTATGGAAATACTTAAGAGGGTAGTGTTCTGTTAAAGTACTTTGCCATCAGACTCAGAATAATAAGATAATAAGATTGCGGTGCATAAAACTCCATAATCGGCATGATATTCCCATTTCACCGGGAAAAGCTCACACTTGGGAGCATATTACCAAGGGTGGCGATAGGCAATTATTGCCGGTTTAAGCAGCAATAATTCTAGCGCTCTATTAGCGAGCTGTCGCTAACTGATGTTAGCGACAGCTTTTAGGCGATAGCGAGCGGTTTGGGGCCTGCTTTGCCTGTCAGCGATATTAATCGCTACTGACATGCAAAGTGGGCGTACCCAAACTGTTAGCGACTGAAAGCAGTCGCTAACGTCGCTATCGCCTAATAGCAAGGCAGGCGTAGCGATGGAAATATTCCAGCTGTCGCCAAAAAACAACGCCTGCTCAGACCAGTTCTTAGCCATGTTATCTAATGGGAGGTGGATAACATGGCTAAGAGCATTTCGTCGCTAATGCGTGAATATCGCTGTATTCTCAGTGATATTCACCCATTTCACCTGATTTTTATCGCTTTTGAGATAAACCTTGCTAATAGCAAGTTATCTCAGCGATAAAAAACAGTGATGCGCGGTGATAAAATATTGCTGCTAACCCTACTTAGCGATAAATATCGCTATTTGTGGGTAATATGCCCCTTGGTGCTCATTTATCACCCCTGTTAAATTCCGAACTGTAGGGTATCGGTATTTAACAGGTATAACAAATAGCACACTGATACAGGGCACTCATAATTGAGGGCTATATCTTATGTGGGAATTCACAGTTAGTTTGTTAAAGCGTGGAATAAGTATAGATAACTTGAAATTCAATTCAACAATCGATTAAGAAGTGCTAGTGTTTTTTGTAAGAATGACCCCTTCTAGACATTGATTTATTCATCATTTTAGAGTGTTTGAAATACTGGTTTCTTTAAGTTTTACTGCACTGAATAAAAAATGTATGGAATGCTAAGTTCCCTATACTACTTTATGTTAATTTAAAAACAAATAATGTTGTGCAGCTAATGTATTATTCAGAATCACTAACATGTTTTAAATATAATGATATTCAATTTTGGAGAAAATAATTTGAGTTTCTGAGTGGTTATATGAGTGTCTGAGAGGAGGTCTGTGAGTGGGTGTCAGAGTGTCTGAGTGGGTTGGCGCGTGCCTGCATGAGTGTGTGAGCCAGTATGTGAGTGAGTGCATGAGTGTCTGAGTGGGTCGCTGAGTGGGTGCATGAGTCTCTCACTGGGTCTATGAGTGGGCGCATGAATGTCTAATTGGGTATGTGAGTGGTATAAGAGTGTTTGATTAGGTGTGTGAGTGGATCTGTGAGTGGATGTGTGAATGTCTGAGTGGGTTTGTGAGTGGGTGTATCAGTGTCTGAGTGGATCTGTCAGTGGGTGTGTGATTGCCCGAGTATGTGAGTGAATGTCTAAGTTTCTGTGTGGATGTGTCTGTAGCTGTGTGAGAGACTGGGCCACAACAGAACCACAGCTGCGGCTTAATCCAACTAGACTCCACAGTTTTGCACTAAATATCTATCCAAGTGGAGTGCTTTTGACTGGTGTATTACTAAATGCTACCTTCTTGGGTAAATGTCCAATATGTATTCTCCACTACAGCTGCGTAATGGAGCACAAGGAAATGTCACCAGTGACCTTGTGTGCGTTTTGGCAATGTGATTGTTCCTGGTGCGTCTTTATGCAGAAATATGTGATAACATAAATTTGCCTATAGAGAAGATAACAAGACCACAAAGAGGTAAATCTCCACCAAAAAAGGTCTTTCTTCTTAACTATATGAAGCAAGTGCTTCGTTGTTTGGTGAAGCTGTCCTCATATTTCTCAGCATCAACAATGCCTCACCAAAATCGGCAAGAAAAGCGCTGGAGGGGTACTTCTTAAGCTTTCCATCATCCTGCCAAAAGGCAAGAAGACTTTTGCTACCTCAATCTAGTCCTAAGCACACGCTTAATTATACAATATTTCAGTAAGTAATAACCACACAAAAATATTCCTGGACTTTGTCTTTAATTTTTCATTACTTCCTGTGCCCAGCCAACACGTGTTTCATCGTCAGGGGAGTACCTTGCGACTTCGTCAGGGCTAAAAAATGTAATGAGACCATTTTCACACCGAACTATACATCTAACGCTGGATAATGTTATCACAGCGTGTGTTGGAATGCATTTCACCATTGTGTGGTTCACTCTAAATTAAATATATACAGAAGATCAAAGTTTTATAAGTGGAAACCCATGCAAAACACATTCAAAGTTATTAAAAACAAATATGTTATAAATGTAAATCTGTATTCAAATATCCTAAGATTTCTAGGTATAATAATAACATTATAATCTATACCATTATGCCTGAGAGCATGGTGCCCTTCTGTCGTCAATAACACGTGTATTGAGCTGACCTCTAACCAAGTGTGCCTGAAACCAACAAGGAATGTGCTCATTTGCACCAGAATCAATTCATAGAAAAGCATACATGGAAGGCTGACAGACTTTAAATTCTTGTCACATCTGTATTCAAGAAAAATTTCAAATGAAACCACCCATATAGTCCATTGGCAAATATATCAATTGGTTAATATACCACTACATATCAGGACCCATAATATTATATCATAATATTACCTTTGCACCGGTTCTAATTTTGTCCCGACTGTGTGAAAAAGTACCCTCTGGCACGTGCAGTTTCACAAAATTATTGAATTCACCCGAAAATAATACATAGTATATCACTCTACCCGTTTAGCCAGATGCTAATAATATGATTACAATCAAATCATTACTACCGTATACATGAGGTCTTACTCGTTATCAGGGTTGATAATCCATAAATCTCAGTATTGAATCTCATTCAAAATTTTAAACTGCCTGGTATAGGGTTGGTTCACAAAATTCTCCTATAATGGATCAAATCAAATGTAATCCCAATTAGAGCCCAGCTAACAATGGCCAGTTAATAAATTCAAAGCTTCTTACATATCTGTTATAGAGTACGCTGACAGTCCAGCTCTTCACGGCCAGGTTTCCGTGTATGTCCACCAGGAAGGGTTTATTTTTGCTGAACCAAGAATTAAAACAAAGTGTTCCTCCTAAACAACTAAACGTAACCTTCCTGTCTAATATGGTGTGAATTACACACCCTCAGAAGAACATCCCATGTGAAAGTATCCGTGTGCCTGTAAGATATCCGTTACCACTGTGTCTTCATCTCTATTCTGTACAATGAGAATATAATTGTAGGAACAAGCTCCCATGCTAAATGCCCTTTACATTACTAGCAAAAGGGCACCACGTCAATAATCTGCTTTAATGTCTCCTGCTAGTTCCAAAATATCTAACTTAAGTATGTACCACAATTATGTCAATAGTGATTCAAAGCCTAGCATTACAATATTAATCACAAATTCGATTGTTCTCAGATGCATCAGATGTCATTATAAATATTACATTGCCACACTGAACTGTTGTTCATGTGCATCAGGTGTATTATTGTCTCTCACGTTGACCACAAAAGTGAAGTCTGTAACTAAAAACCCATTAATTCATAACCACTGTTATGATTCACAGCCTTGTACTTCAATGTCGGACAGAGATTCAATTGTTGTCAAACGCATCAGATATAATTTTCAGTATTACACTTAAGGGGCAGAAAAGGCGCGCCTAAGACAAGCCCGTCTGCGCCCGTCCGCGCCCGCATGGGACCAGGGTCTAGGGCCCCTGATTCTTTGTTAAAAGGTAAGCTTTCTTATACCTTTGATCAGCTATTTGATTATAGACAGAGGCCATAATCCCCTTGCGTGCACTCATTGGCCCCAACAGGTATTGTAAACAAATGCTCACACTGCCCTTTTGAGTTAGTCCCACCTATTACCACTAATGACTCAAGCCTGATGTTGATTCAGAAAAGGGGGTGGTGATGAACAGAGTGCCTCCTGGAGCGTGGAAGGGTATACTCAGACATGAGTCCCTTGCTCACTGCTCCATCAGGATTCAAGCAAGCCGGGCCGACGACGCCTGAAATGGCAGAAACCGGTCCCCGGAAGCTTGTCTCCTTTCTGGTGAAGAATTGGCTTGGTAGTTTGGTCTGCCCTGTTCCCATGATGCACTGGGCCAGGGACGGACTAATTTGCATATAGCCAGGTTCTGAGCTGGGATGGGGCAGTGAGCTAAATAACGGTGATGGATCAAGCCCTGATCTTTGGACTGGGTAAGAGTGGTCTGCTTAATTCAGACACTCTGTTCATCACCACCCCCTTTTCTGAATCAAGCCTGATGTTGACATCGACTTTTAAACTGGCCCTTCTGAACTGTCGTTCTCTATCCAAACACTCTACAGAGCTGCACTTACTGCTGGATGAGCAAGATCTTGATGCCTTGTTTCTCACCGAAACATGGCTCTCTGATATGTCGAGCCCAGCAATAGTGCAAGCTCTGCCTCCTGGCAATCTTATTTAAAGACAAGATCGGGAACTACATAATGGTGGTGGCTCAGCCATTATCTATGAAGATAAATGTAATTGCTGCATGTCAGCCACTACAATTATGGACTGTGAAAGTTGTCTATTCCCCCTTGGTCTCTCTCCCATGTGCACCTTTACTGGTGTCCTTATCTATCGACCTCCAGGATACAGCGGCCATTTCATCAGGGATCTCCCAGAAAACATAGCTAAACTAGTTAGCTCTTGCTCCAACTTTTCTGTATTAGAAGATCTTAATCTCCATTTTGATAATGAATCCTCTTCCGATGCAGTGGTCGTAATGGATAGCTTAGGTGCTTTAGCACTGAAGCTTAAAGTGTCCGGTCCCACCCATCAGAAAGGTCATCTTCTCTACCCGCTTTTTTCCAATATTAATAACCTGACAGTAGGAAAGCACATTCCTCTGCCGTGGTCTGACCATTTTATGATTCCCTTTGTCTGGGTTCATCAGGATGGTGGTCAGCCACGGGAAAGGAGAAATCTAGACCCATTTTAGGTAATGACCCTGAAATGGCCAATAATAAAGTGAATCTTTGGCTGGAAACTTCACTAGATATACTAATTTTGAAAAAATTGATGACCAGTAAAAAAGAGGGTCACTGTCCAGCATGGTATACCCCTAAACTCAAAGAGCAGAAACAAATTTGTAAGCGCCTGGAGAGAAGTTGGATAAGGGACGAAAAATCGAAGTATAGGGAAGCCATTAAAGCCTATAAGGCAGAAATCAGGTCAGCATAAGTAGAGTACTTTGGAAAGAAGATCCTCTCTGCCTCCAACTCCCCCCCCGCCCCGGGAAATTTTACAGTTGTCAAATCCTTCCTTAAGCCATCTGAGCCTCCCCTACCTTCTTTTGACTACTTGGGATGGTGCAATAATCTGGCTCTCTTCTTTTTCAAGAAAATTGATCATATTTATTCCACCTTTTCCCCTCTATCAAGATTGGTAATTACCCCCTTCCAGATTGTCAAGTTCAACCTCCAGATGCCGGCAATGAGACCATTCACCCCATGGATCTGAAATCTCTAAAATTTTATTTAGACCATCTGAAATCCGGTTCCCCTAGTGATGTGGTTCCCCCTCTCTTTCTTAACCATGTCTTTAACTCTATTAGTTAGTTCAGTTATCCTGGATCTCATTAACCTTTCACTTTCTACTGGGATTGTCCCACCTTCATGGAAACAGGAGAATTTCGCGCTTACCAGGAATTGCAAAAATCTGCAAACAATATTCTATCTGCTTTTCTGGAGGAGAATGATCGTCTGCACTCCTCTCAAACGGGGTTTCGACCCCAGCAAGGCACAGAAGCGGCCTTGTTAGCAGTGGTTGAGGAAGCCAGGAAAATTTTAGATGTTGGTGGGTCCGCAGCCACAAGACCTCAGCGAGACCTTCGACACGGTCAATCACCAACTTCTTATCAAAAGACTTAGAGAGATTGGGGTCTCAGGATCCTTGCTCAAATGGCTGGAGTCATTCCTTGGTGATAGGTCCTTTCAAGTTTTTGAGGATAACTTTATCTAGGAGAGGATGCATTTGCGCTGTGGGGTGCCTCAGGGCTCGTCCCTGACCCCCACGCTTTTTAATGTTTACCTGCGACCTTTGGCCGAAGTGGTCAAGCCCTTTGGGGATAAGATCGTCACATACGCATATGATACGCAGATGATTCTGTCCCTTAATCAGCTGGATGATAAACAGTATAGCTTGGCCAATTGCTTGGAGAGAGTATCCGCCTGGATGGATAATTCATTCCTAAAGATAAATGGTGCCAAAACTGAGCTGATGTTTCTAGGAAAAACCGTTAACATTAACCTAGTGTTCTTTGGCCTAAATGCTTAGGTGCTATGCCCTCACCTAAAGAACATATAAAAAGTCTCGGGATGTGGTTTGACCACAAATTGGAGTTCAAGGAGCAAGCGCGCAGAGTGGCACTTGCTTGCTTTGGAATCGTAAAAATTATCCTTCCCTTGTTACCTTTCAATGCAGAGAAACTGTTGGTGCAGGCCCTCATTTTGTCACGGCTCGATTATGCCAATGTACTTTATCTAGGATCCTCGTGTTCTACCATCAAAAAGCTGCAAACGGTCCAAAACTCTGCTGCGTGCTCTCTTATGCAGGCTCCTTACCGGGCACCTGCCAAGCCCTTCATCGTCTCTCTGCACTGGCTTCCAGTGACCGAGAGAATTCAGTTTAAGGACCTTTGCATTGCCCACAAGGTGCTGTTCTCGAGGGCACCTCTGATTTTAAGATCTATCATCACTCCTTACTTCCCAAAAAGAGCACTACGCTCTGAGAAGAAACGTCCCGCAGTCATTCCTAGAATAAATCGAGTGCGAAGTTGTGGACGACTGTTCTCTCTTAACTCGGCGAAGTGTTGGAATCAACTTCCAGATCATATTCGACTTGAAATTAATCACCTCTCCTTTCGTAAACTTCTGAAGACCCTGCTGTTCCCCTGATGCTCTTGATATCGGTAAGGGTTCTATTTCTAGCGCTGGGAGGCCTTTGGTAGCCATGCGCTTTACAAGTACATACTCAATACATTAATATGCTATTAACACAATGTATCGTTGTTCAAGTATACCAGTGCTAATTTATTAACTTTCATGATATATAGCAAATTATTCAATTGACCTATGTACAATGTGGGTCTCATGAAAATCACAGCCCTCCACTGTCAAGTACCATCAACCATATTATACTGATTGTCTCCTAGTCCCCTAAAAAATACTGTAATTCCTGGTCTGTGTTTAGACCCATTTCCACCGCCTTAAGACGCTTTATCCATAATGCTTCTTTTGCCTCAAATTGAGTTCCCTGTTCCCCCTCAGGGGTTTTGTTCCATTATATCAGTGCCATAGAACACAAATTCTTTATGCTGACCCTGTGTCTCACAATCCATTGCATGAATTGCCATTGGGTATCTTAAATCCTGCTGTTTGAGAGCTCTCAAGTGCTCACTGATTCTCTCCTTGAGAGCCCTTATGGTGCTGCCCACATAAATGAGTTTGCATTTGCACTCAATTACGTAGATTGCATATTTGGTGTTACAATTTATATTGTGTCGTATGACATGTGTCCTGCCATCCAATCCTTTAAAGTCTTTATTCTTATCACTGGCCCATCTACACATCCCGCAATGACCACATTTATGGAACCCGAAAGTGTGTTGTGTAAGCCAATGTCCTATGTTTTTGTCATTAGGGACACTAGGACTCAATATTTGTTTTAAAGTCCTCCTCCCTTCTAGATGAAATTCCCTTATTCCTTCGGGTACATGCCTCCAGTGATATATTAGTCCCTAGGATGTCCCAATTTTAATTAATTCTCTTCATTAGTACCTTAGAAAGGCTGTTGTAGTTGGTCACTGTTGGACCTGGGATTACCAGTCCACATAGGGTAGCCTGGCACAGAGTGGAAGGACCTAATCCGAGGCAATTGTGTTATACTTGCATCGCACCCAATACAGTAACCCAATGCCCATCCACCAAAAAGGACACAGCACACCTTGTTTAGAAAAGTAGAACATTCTTTATATTCTGTTTTAGTTAGTTTCTTGTTTTCCTCTTAGTTTTAAAGACAGTTGCACATACACATTTATCACAGTGCAATAAATCTACTCACTCATGTAAGCTTTACCACTTTCAAAATTACATAGCTCCCTTGGCAAATCTTATTCAGTTCCAACGTTTCATTTAGCACATTAGATCCCTTCAATTCATTTATGTTATTTTACATCAATCTGCATCAAAAAGGGAATTTCTAAACCAAGCGCCCTGAGTTGACTAACTCGATGTCATCCTGCAAAAGAAGGCATTTTAACTTCAATAGTATATCACAGTTGTAAATAGCATTTCACACTTGTTCTACCTCCTCTCCTGGTGCAGTTTCTATTGTACCGATGGTTTCACTCGGAGGCAGGTTAGCTCCTAAGGCTTGTGTAAACCCCTGCCTCAGTCCTGTTCTACCACCAATATCAATACACTCCCACTGAGCCAATGAAGTTTATGCGATCGTTTGCACCCTAGAGGGTTCAGGCTCTCTTCTCTGCTGATTCCGATACAGTTTTGTAGATCTTATAGTTTCCCTTCTGTCCTCCACCTATTTACTTTATGCCCGGCAGTATGCTAATTTCTCCAGGGCCCACAGGGGTTCTGTACGATTCCAGCTTCTCTATTTGCCTCAATCACCCGACTTTCTCCGGGCTTCCGGTAATGTCTAACTGTTGTTATCAGGCCGATACTTGGGTAATCTCTTCCTTTCCCCCCACCCAGCGCATCGTCTAGGGCAGAAGCGAGACCCTCCTCAGCTCCAGGGGGGTCCCGCGCACTCCGACAGTCTTACCGGGCTCTTGTAGCCTCCTACCGGTCAGATAGTCCGATTGCGCCACCTCTTCTAGTCACGCACTTGCGGCTCTGCTCCGTTCTCAGCCTCGAAGAGCAGGTTCCTCGTAGCCGGCGAAGTCGGAACTTCTCCCAGACTCCCTCGATGACTCCACTGGATCCGTGACCCACCCTCTCCTCAGCTGACAGAGAGGAAGGGAGCGGATGGGGGCTGGCCTGCTCTTGTTCCCGCCCCTACCTCTCAGCGCTTGCCTGACAACTTGTTCCGGTCCCTGCGCTGCCGCTCCACCCAAACTGCTGCACTGACGTCTAGAACTGGATCCTCTCCCGCTAGATCTTCCTACCGGGGGCCCGAGCCCACAAGGCAGGCACACAATGACGGGGCAACCGTGGCCAGCGACCACAAGGTGAGGTTTCTCCTATCACCGGAGGGGCACAGAGAACCCGGAAGAGAGGGGGGTATAGCGGGACAGTCTCTGCCAAATCAGCTACTCTCCTGCCAACGATCGACTGCTCCCATCAGGGGGTTCAATGAAGCTTCCCTCAGGGACCTTTTCAGAAGTTTTGGTCAAATAATGTCATTAGAACAGTGGCAGGGCTCGGTCAAAAGCCAGGGGGTGACGTCCTCAGAGAAGGGGCTGCCGACTTATGGGACGTTCTAACCACTTTTAGTGCGCCTACCTCCCTAAACCACTGCCTCACTCCTCACCAAGTTCTCACCAGACTCTCTCTGGTCACTCGACCCCACTCAAAATGACCACCCTGGTTCTGACCTTTTATAGGTTAGCCTCAGGCTACCAGAACCAGCAAGAAGGTTCTAGAGCTTTTCCATTCAACACTATGGACCTAGCTCTTGAGGTAAAAAATGTGGCAGTTACAAGCCACCATTTTGTGATGTTGTATCCACCATTTTATAAGGGCATTAAGGCCTAAAGTATAAAACAAGAGGAATGGGGTCAAGGAGGCACCTAACCCCAAGGACAACACCAAAAATTCCAGTGGACTTAAAAAATGACAAGGAGTAGGAGGCAGAAAGGGGCCAAAATAAATAAATAAAAAGGTGGGACCACCCAAAGGGCCGACAGGTCTAACACGCGTCCCCCCCAGCTGAAAGTGGGGAGAGCTACCCAACCCCTTGGGAGTTCTCATCACTAAGGCGAAATACCTAGAGAGACCGTCTGCATTGGCGTGGTCCACTCCCGGCCTATGTTCCACCCGGAAGTCCATTCCCTGTAGGGAGATAGACCATCTCAACAGCTTGGGATTCTCACCCTTCATTTGCATCAGCCAACGAAGGGGCCGGTGGTCAGTCTGAACCAGGAAGTGTGAGCCAAACAGGTATGGCCGCAGCTTCTTCAGGGCCCATACCACCACAAAGGCTTCCCGCTCATTTGCACTCCACCTCTGTTCCCGGGGAAGCAGTCTCCTGGACAAGAAGACAACAGGTTGATCCAGACCCTCTTCATTGAGTTGCGATAACACTGCCCCAATGCCATGTTCTGATGCATCTGTCTGGACAATGAATTCCTTGGAAAAATCGGGTGGCCCTTAGGACTGGAGCCTTACACATTGCTTGCTTCAAGGTATCGAAGGCTTGCTGACAAGCCTCTGTCCAGACTACCCGTCGGGGTTGCTTCTTGGATGTAAGTTCAGTTAGGGGTGCCACAATGGTGCCATACCCCTTCACAAAACGACGGTAGTATCCTGTGAGGCCCAGAAAAGCTCGAACCTCAGTTTGGGTCTTGGGGGGCTCCCAGGCCATGATAGCCTCAATCTTCGCCTGGAGGGGCTGCACCGTTCCCCTGCCCACCAAGTGACCTAGGTACACCACCGACCCCTGCCCAATCTGGCACTTGCTGGCCTTGATCGTCAAGCCAGCCTGTTTCAGGGCTTGGAGAACAGCTTGTAAGTGACACAAGTGGTCCTCCCAGCTGCTGCTGAAGACGGCAATGTCATCTAAATAGGCAGCAGAGAAGGCCTCCATCCCGGAGAAGACCTGGTTCACCAGCCGCTGAAAAGTGGCAGGAGCGTTCTTGAGCCCAAAGGGCATCACACAGAACTGGTAGTGGCTCTCAGGCGTGGAGAAGGCTGACCTTTCCTTTGCTCCATCTGTCAGGGAGATCTGCCAGTACCCTGAAGTGAGGTCAAAAGTACTTAAATATTGGGCAGCTCCCAGCCGGTCAATAAGTTCATCCGCCCTAGGGATCGGATGTGCATCAGTTTTTGTCACTGAATTTAGTCCCCGGTAATCCACACAGAACCTTAGTTCTGGAGTGGTGCCCGGTGGGGCAGCTTTTGGTACCAGAACCACCGGACTGGACCAGGGGCTACTCGAAGGTTCAATTACTCCTAGCTCCAGCATCTTAGTGACTTCCCTGTGGATGCTGGCCTTCACCTTGTCTGACAGCCGGTAGATCTTAGACTTCACAGGTGGGCTGTCTCCTGTGTCCACATCATGGGTACACAGAAGGGTCCTTCCCGGGACAAGGGAGAACAGTGAGGAGTACTGCTCCAAGACCTGTTGGCAGACCCTACGCTGTTCAGGAGTGAGGGATGGGGAGAGCATCCCTCCCTCCACCGACCCATCCTTTTCCTGAGACGAAAATAGATCAGGGAGAGGCTCACTCTCCTCTTCCTCTGCTCCATCAGTCACCATCATCAAGATGACCTCGGGCCTCTCATGGTGGGGCTTGAGGCGATTGGCATGGAGCACCCGAAGGGGCTGCCGGGGGGTCTTAAGATCCACTAAGTAAGTGGCCTTACCCTTCTTCTCGATCACCTCAAAGGGGCCTGTCCAGCGATCCTGGAGGGCACTCAGCTCTCCAGGTTCCATCACCCACACCTTCTGGCCAGGCTCCAACTCCACAGGGTGAGCATTGTGGTCATACCACTCCTTCATCACTGCTTGGCTGGCTTCCAAGTTGTCAGAAGCTTGCTTCCATAACTTAGCCATCTGGCTCCGGAAGGCCAGCATGTAGCTCACCACATCCTGGGGAAGCTTCCTGGGAGTCTTTTCCCATCCGTCTTTCACCAGGCTGAGAGGTCCACGCACAGGGTGCCCATACAGAAGCTCGAAGGGGTTGAAGCCCACTCCCTTCTGTGGTACTTCACTGTAGGAAAACAACAGACAGGGTAGGAGGATGTCCCATTTCCTCCGCAGGCTCTCAGGCAGACTTCTGATGATGCCTTTCAAGGTATTGTTGAACCTTTCCACTAGACCATTGGTCTGTGGGTGGTAAGGAGTGGTGAACCGGTAGGTAAATCCACACTCCTTCCACATAGCCCGCATGTAAGCTGACATGAAGTTGGTCCCCCTGTCGGACACAACTTCCTTGGGGAAACCCACTCGGGTAAAGATCCCCATCAGGGCCCTTGCCCCTGCAGGTGCAGTAATGGTCCTCAGAGGAATTGCCTCTGGGTACCGTGTGGCGTGATCCACCAGAACCAGGATAAACCTGTGACCAGCGGAAGTTGGTGGATCCAATAGCCCCACAATGTCGATGCCCACCCTTTCAAAGGGGGTGCTAACGACAGGAAGTGGTTCCAGGGGAGCTTTCAGCTTCACCCCCGTTTTCCCACTGGCTTGGCAAGACACACATGTTCGTCAGTAAGTGTCGGACGCCACTTTCATCTGAGGCCAATAAAAGTGGGGGACAAGCCGGGCAAAGGTCTTGTCCTGACCCAAGTGTCCTGCCAAGGGTATCTCATGAGCCAGTTCTAAAAGAAAGGCTCGGTAACGTTTAGGGACAACCAAGACCCGTGATGAACCGTGCACCGGTGCCTTGGGTTCACTGTAGAGGAGTCCATCCTCCCAGTAAATGTGGTAGTTCCCAGTAACGTTACCTGCTGCCTGGGCTTCGGCCTGACGCCTCAGTCCCTCGAGGGTAGGGCACTCCTTCTGGCCCTTACAAAACTCCTCTCTGGTAGGCCCCCCCTCCACCTGCCATTCGGCAGGGATTGGTAGGTTCTCCAGTGAGACAACATCCCCCTCCGTGGACTCCAGGTCCACCACCTCAGGTGGCCTATCCATCTAACGAGGCTTGGATGCCGAGGCAGGCTTCTCCTGTCCCCGGTTCGTTCCCTTCCTGGCAGCTGGCTGTGCCTTTGTTCCAGGCTCCAGCCCCTGCGAACTCCCCCTCTGGGTAGTCGCGGACCTTGTGCTGGCACAGGCCCAGTCAGGTGTACCCAGCATCTCAGAATGAGTCCGGTATTCCACCTCCTTCCAAGCATTGTGCTCCATATCATCCCCCAACAGACAATCAACTGGCACGGCAGGGCTTACGGCAACTCGAAGTAAACCTGCAACCCCTTCCCACTCAAATGGAACCTCGGCCACCAGGTAGTGACCCATTCTGCCGTCAGCCATCGCGGCGGGGTGGAGTACATGTGGGATCACCTGCTCGGGAGACACCAGATGACTTCTTACCATAGTCATACTGGCTCGTGTGTCTCTCAGAGCTTCCCCTCTTTGGCCATTGATGGTGACCCACTGCCCATATTTGGTAGTATTTGAGGGCACCTGGATCTTAGGAACCATCTCCCGATCTCTCAGGGACACTAAAGTGACTCCCGCCCACTCCCCCCCCCCTATCTAAGGGCAACTCCTCCCGAGCACTACACTAGCTACTCCCGGGGCTTTTCCTCCAGTGGGAGGGGGTGGTCTCTTTGGGAACTTGACATCATCTTTATAGTGCCCAACCCCACCACACTCATAGCAGCGAACAACCCTTGGCTGCTGACTATGGTCAGGATGAGGGTTTCTTGGCGGGTTAGCCTTGAGAATGAATCCTGTTCCTTTTCCCTGGAAACTGTTTTGGGGGCCTCTTGAGAACTCCCTCTTTTTATCTCCCCCCTCTTTCTTCTGGGGAGCGCCCTGTCCGGTCCTTTGGGAATCCCCTCCAGTCCCCTTTGAGGACACCCGGGTACTAGACCAGATGTCCGCCTCCTCAGCAAGCTTCCGGGGGCTGGTCAGCTTGCTGTCCACCAGGTGTTGTCGCAGCTCGGGAAAACATTTCTCGAGTAGGTGCTCCTTGAGGATAAGATCATACAATCCCTCGTAGTCCCCCACCTCGCTGCCTTGCACCCACCCCTCCAGGGCCTTCTTTGCATAGTCTAGGAAATCCACCCAATTCTGTGTGTCCAGTATGTGGCTGCTCCTAAATTTCTGTCGGTATTTTTCTGGAGTCAACCCAAACTTTTTTATCAGCGCCACTTTCATGGTGGGGTAGTGGGTCTGCTCTCCCTGCTCTAGGGCCAAAAGTGTAACCCTTCCTGCAGGAGGCATGTATTTATACAAGCCACCCCCCCAGTGTTTTTCCAGTATCCCATGGGCTCTTAAGGAGACCTCATAGGCAGCCAGCCACTTTGCAAAGTCATCCCCTGCGCTGTAGCTGCCGACTACGTCCTTGGGCAAATAGGGTCTGGGTTCCCTGGTTAGGTCTTTGGATTCGCTGCCACCTACAGGAGTACTGGGAGTCCCTATTTGCAGGGCCTTGAGGTCTAACTCTCTGAGACACAACTCATGAGCCATCCTCTTTTCCTCCCTCTCCTTTTCCAACCTAGCTAGCTCCCACTTCAACTGCCTTTTCTCTCTCCGGTCAGCTAATTCGGCTTCGGTCAAGCTCCTTACAGAGACACTACTGCCCTCCCTTGAGAGTGTTCTGGGACCTGTCAGTAGGTTCTCCCCCTCAGGTTGGTACAATACATCTACCCCGATGACAGTGTCCCGATCCCCCTCTTCCTCCTCCTTCCTCCCATCTGGATGAGCTGCCACCCATGCTCTCAAGCTGGTTTGGAGTTCCCCCTTTTTAGCACCTAGCTTGAAAAACACCCCCTTTTCCTGGCAAAAGTCTCGGAGTTGGGCCGCAGTATAGGTCTCCAACTCCTCCAAATCAAATTCCATTTTGCCAACAGGGTATCAAACAGCCACTTGGAAGAATTCAAGGAAGGGTATCACGTGAGGGCTTCCTCCACCCACCACCAGGAAAGAATTTGGAAGAGCAAAACGGTAATTAGGGAGTCCGCTAGGAGAAAACTCCAGGTGTAGGCCTGTGGTACACACTGCGTTACTATTAAGTGGATGCAAGCACAAGCTCCTATCCCACCACTGATCACCAATATGTTGGACCTGGGATTACCAGTCCACATAGGGTAGCCTGGCACAGAGTGGAAGGACCTAATCCGAGGCAATTGTGTTATACTTGCATCGCACCCAATACAGTAACCCAATGCCCATCCACCAAAAAGGACACAGCACACCTTGTTTAGAAAAGTAGAAAATTCTTTATATTCTGTTTTAGTTAGTTTCTTGTTTCCCTCTTAGTTTTAAAGACAGTTGCACATACACATTTATCACAGTGCAATAAATCTACTCACTCATGTAAGCTTTACCACTTTCAAAATTACATAGCTCCCTTGGCGAATCTTATTCAGTTCCAACGTTTCATTTAGCACATTAGATCCCTTCAATTCATTTATGTTATTTTACATCAATCTGGATCAAAAAGGGAATTTCTACACCAAGCACCCTGAGTTGACTAACTCGATATCATCCTGCAAAAGAAGGCATTTTAACTTCAATAGTATATCACAGTTGTAAATAGCATTTCACACTTGTTCTACCCCCTCTCCTGGTGCAGTTCTATTGTACCGATGGTTTCACTCGGAGGCAGATTAGCTCCTAAGGCTTGTGTAAACCCCTGCCTCAGTCCTGTTCTACCACCAATATCAATTCACTCCCACTGAGCCAATGAAGTTTATGCGATCGTTTGCACCCTAGAGGGTTCAGGCTCTCTTCTCTACTGATTCCGATACAGTTTTGTAGATCTTATAGTTTCCCTTCTGTCCTCCACCAATTTACTTTATGCCCCGCAGAATGCTAATTTCTCCAGGGCCCACAGGGGTTCTGTACGATTCCAGCTTCTCTATTTGCCTCAATCGCCCAGCTTTCTCCGGGCTTCCGGTAATGTCTAACTGTTGTTATCAGGCCGATACTTGGGTAATCTCTTCCTTTCCCCCCACCCAGCGCATCGTCTAGGGCAGAAGCGAGACCCTGCTCAGCTCCAGGGGGGTCCCGCACACTCCGACAGTCTTACCGGGCTCTTGTAGCCTCCTCCCGGTCAGATAGTCCGATTGCGCCACCTCTTCTAGTCACGCACTCGCGGCTCTGCTCCGTTCTCAGCCTCGACGCTGCAGGTTCCTCGTAGCCGGCGAAGTCGGAACTTCTCCGAGACTCCCTCGATGACTCCACTGGATCCGTGACCCGCCCTCTCCTCAGCTGACAGAGAGGAAGGGAGCGGATGGGGGTTGGCCTGCTCTGGTTCCCGCCCCAACCTCTCAGCGCTTGCCTGACAACTTGTTCCATTCCCTGCGCTGCCGCTCCACCCAAACTGCTGCACTGACATCTAGAACCGGGTCCTCTCCCGCTAGATCTTCCTACCGGGGGCCCGAGTCCAAAAGGCAGGCACACAATGACGGGGCAACCGTGTCCAGCGACCACAAGGTGAGGTTTCTCCTATCACTGGAGGGGCACAGAGAACCCGGAAGAGAGGGGGGGGGGGTATCGCGGGACAGTCTCTGCCAAATCAGCTACTCTCCTGCCAACAATCGACTGCTCCCATCAGGGGGTTCAATGACGCTTCCCTCAGGGACCCTTTCAGAAGTTTTGGTCAAATAATGTCATTAGAACAGTGGCAGGGCTCGGTCAAAAGCCAGGGGGTGACGTCCTCAGAGAAGGGGCTGCCGACTTATGGGACGATCTAACCACTTTTAGTGCGCCTACCTCCCTAAACCACTGCCTCACTCCTCACCAAGTTCTCACCAGACTCTCTCTGGTCACTCGACCCCACTAAAAATGGCTGCCCTGGTTCTGACCTTTTATAGGTTAGCCTCAGGCTACCAGAACCAGCCAGAAGGTTCTAGAGCTTTTCCATTCAACACTATGGACCTAGCTCGTGAGGTAAAAAATGTGGCAGTTACAAGCCACCATTTTGTGATGTTGTATACACCATTTTATAAGGGCATTAAGGCCTAAAGCATAAAACAAGAGGAATGGGGTCAAGGAGGCACCTAACCCCAAGCACAACACCAAAAATTCCAGTGGACTTAAAAAATGACAAGGAGTAGGAGGCAAAAAGGGGACAAAATAAATAAATAAAAAGGAGGGACCACCCAAAGGGCCGACAGGTCTAACAGTCACTAATCTCATTTCATGTGTCTCATTCTTGTTTGGGGGTTTATCTTTTAAAGTGGCATGTCTCTTAATCTTCAAGATCCTGCTCTCGGCCTTGCTAATAATATGTTTATCATAGCCCTTTGCAGCAAAACATGCCTTCATGTTTTCTACACATGTTTTAAAATTATTTTACTCACTGCAATTGTTTCTTGCCCTGGTGAGTTCACCAAAGGGGATGGCCTGAATCTGATTTATCGGAGGAGCACTTGTTGCAAGTAATATTGAGTTGCATGCTGTTGGTTTTCGATGGAGTCTGCTTTGTATTTGATTGTTTTTTAACAAATAATTCTACAGCTAGAAAAATAATGCTAGTCCTGTAATATTGGTATGTGAATTTGATATCCATAGTGTTTGTGTTAAGATATTCACATAAATGGATGAGCCTGTCCATAGGTCCAGACCAAATCATAACACAGTTGTCTACAAAGCGACCAAAATAAATAACAGTCACTCCATACTCTTCCCTTGGTTCCCCAGATCCATTAAACTTCTAACCACCCCATGAAGAGGTTGGGGTAGGATGGTGAAAAATCAGAGCCTGTGGCTTCCCCCTGTATTTATTTGTACCACTGTTTCTCAAAGATGAAGACGTTATTAGTTAAGATGAGATCAATCATGGTTATTACCATTTCCGTGTGTTGCCAATAGGTTGCTGGCCTCATATTCAGATAAAGTTTAATTGCTATCAAGCCCAGATTATACTTGATGCTAGTGTAAACCGAAACCACATCTAATGTAGCTAAGATAATTTCTTCTTACCAAGTCACGTCTGCAAGGAGACTCAAGATATGCTTAGTGTCTTTAATATATGAGGAGAGGTTTCGAACCATTGGTTGAAGGAATAGATCCACTGTAAGGGGGGGATGTATGGACGGTAGAAGGGACCACTGGACAGAATGAGGATACAATGTGCCTTCCTTTATTCTGTTTTTCTTTTGGCTTTGGCAATGGTCAAATCAGAAGAGAACATAAAAAAAAAAATACTCCAACGGGAAACTAAGATGAGGACAGTCTCTCCAAAGGCTCCTTCTTGTCCTTCCTTAGACACTCCTTAGGTCTTGGGCTCCCCAGGGCAATGTGGCTTGTCTCTGATGTCACAGTGTGGAAAAAACAAAACAAAAACTTTGGTTACCAGAGGGGTTCTTTTGTCCATTCTATATGGTGCAACCTTCACCAGTCAGCAGGAAGTGAGGGAGGGGAAGCGTGAGGGTATTGCCCAAAGTGTGAGCTCAGCCAGTGACACATGTCCTCTTCACCTCGTGCCTCCCCACCACCCCACACCAGAACGAGCCCCTCAAGGTTACTTACCTTAAGCCACGAGTCGTGTACAGGGCCATGGCGTTTGGGACCCGGGGCGTCCACAATTTCCTGTGAGTCACCGGGACTGGGGGTAATATGCAGGACACTCTCCTCGTTCTCCTCCTTTCCGGTGCACTCGATCCAATCCTCCTTCTTCTCCTGGTTTCCCTCTTTCGCCATCCTTCCCCCCTCTGCTCCTCTGCTCTTGTCGCGCGCTCCTCGTCTCCTTCGATGTCCGTCTCTGCATATCTTAGGCCGTCCCCTGCTGGTGACATCAGGAACTCCTCCCCGGTCTGGTCCACCGACACTAGACTGCTGGGTGTTTCCGGCTTGCGCGAGGCGTCTCAGTCACCTGTCGGGCACTTCCTGTTTTCCTCGACTTTGTCTTCCTTACACATCTCTCTTCTCAGGAATGGCCGAGGCCATTCGGAGAACGGATGCCAGGACAGGCAGTCAGCCCCTATCTGCTTAGCTCTTGGCATGTGGATTAACTGAAATGAAAAAGGTTGCAATGCTAGAAACCAGCGAAGGATGCTGAAGTTGGTGTCCTTATTGCTCGCTAGCCAAGTGAGAGGGGCATGGTCGGTGAGTACAACAAATGACCATCACAAAAGGTAATACTGTAGGGCTTCTACGGCATATTTTATAGCGAGGCACTCCTTCTCAATCGTAGAATAATGTGTCTCGCAGGTAATACAGTTTTCTGCTGATAAAGAGAAGTGGTTAGAGGTCATCGTTTGAGCCAGGTTGTTATAACACAGCACCTAGACCTAGACCTGAAGCATCAGTCTACAAGACAAGCGTTTTATTGAAGTCCGGGCAGTGCAAAACAGGTGCTGTACAGATGGTGATTTTCAAGGTGCGAAAGCTATTCTTGTGTTCGGAGTTCCAGGTGGATATACATGATGGGTAATTATTTGTCAGGAGATTGGAGAGGGGGCTGGCCAGGGCGGGGAAGTTAGGGATGTATCGACGGCAATACCCAATGAAACCTAAGAAGGAACGTATGTCCCTGTTGGTGGTGGGGGTAGGGATTGCTCTGATTGCTTCCACTTTGTGTCTTTGGCGTTTTTTGAGTCCTTCTTGAATAGTGTAGCCCAGGTACTGGATGGTGTTTGTGACTAACAGGGATTTTTTGGGATTTATGGTGAAACCTGCTGTTTGAATGGCCGTGAATACTGATGCTAAATTTACCAAATGTTCCTCCAATGTCGGACTGAAGAGGACAATATCATCAAAGTATGCGGAGACATACAGCCTGATTCATGTACATGCTGTTTTGCGTGGCCCTAATAGCGAATCATAGCGACTCGCTATTGAGGACACGCAAAACGGCATTCATGTAGGAATTGCTAATAAAATAGCGATTCCTACATGTTCTTTATTTGCGAGTAGCAAATTGCTACTCGCAAAAACTCCCCATTCATTCCTATGGGCCAAGAGGCCCATAGGAATGAATGGGGAGTATCCCTTATTTGCGAGTAGCAATTTGCTACTCGCAAATAAGATAGCGATTTTAAGGGTGCCAGGGGTGTCCAAAGGACGCCCTGTAGCACCCCTAAAATGCACATTTGAACAGGTGTTGCGCACACACATGTCCAAAGGACATGTGTGTGTGCAACATGCAACTTAGAAAAATGCTTTTAAAAGCATTTTTCTGAGTTTTTGCTATTTACCGACAGGTCTGACCTCTCGGTAAATAGCGGCCCCAAAAGTGCAAAATCGCAATTTCTTGATGTGTCATGAATAGCATTTGAGGAATCTCTATTAGAGATTCCTTAAATGCCATTCCTCGCAAATATGCGAATTCTTAAATAGCGATTTTAGCATTTGGGATTGTGAATACCAAATGCAAAAATCGCACTCGCAAAGGGCCAGATTCTCAGAATCTGGCCCTTTTGCGAGCGCTATTGCCTACATGAATCAGGCTGATAGTCTTTATGGGGTCTTAGGATCTTATCCATTAAACAGCGAAAAGTAGCTGGCACCCCATGTAAGCCGAAGAGACGCACCTTAAAATGGTAAAGACCTGAAGGGGTTTGAATAAGCCGTTTTTTCTCTGGCCTGTGGGGTCAAGGGGATTCGCCAATACCTCTTTGTGAGATCTAGCATCGACATATATCTGGCCTTTCCTAAACGTTCGATCAGCTCATCAATTCTGGGCATGGCATAGGTGTCAAACTTGGTGATCTCGTTTACCTGCCTGAAGTCTATGAAAAAGTGTAGACTGCCATCGGGTTTTGGTACAATTACCACAGGGGAGCACCAATTACTTTGAGAGGGTTCTATTATCTGGGAGGGTACCATGGCAGTCACTTCCTTCTCTACAACTTCTCTTTGGGTAGCTGGGATACGGTACTTTTTTATGTTCACCAGCTTTTTGTCTAGGGACTATATCATGCTGTGCAGGGAGGCCAACCCTGAGGTAGTGGACAATAGGCCTGGGAAGGTATCCAGCAAATCCAATAGCTGGTCTTTTTTTGTGTGAGACATGATATCCCCGGTTGGTACTGCCTTTGGCTCCTGATTGGACAATAGAGGGATTTCTAATTCTTTTTCGGTACTCACGAAATGGAAGGGTGCACCTTCTGTTCTATATATGAGGTTCCTCCCACTTTTTTAAGAGGGTAATATGGTATATCTGTTTACCTTCTGAACAAAGGGGTAACAGAACACTATACGTAACTGTGGTTATCTTTTTATCTGTGACGAAGGGACCTTGCCAATGCGTTAGCAGTTTGTTCTCTGTGGATGGTAACAATAGGAGCACCTTATCCCCGGGGGCGAATTCCCTTAAACGACTACCTCGGTATTAGTACCTCTTTTGTGTCCCCTGAGCTTCCACCATATGTTCATGCACCAGATCCCACAGTTGCGTCCATGGGTTTTTGAGGTCATCGGCATACCGCAGCAAGGGTTTTCCCTCCTCGTCCTCCTCCTCCTCCCAGTGTCCTACCGCCATGTCTAACAATGAACTGGGTTTTCTTCCGAACAACAGCTCGAAAGGGGAGAACCCCGTAGACCTCTATTCGTGTGACCGTATAGCAAAGAGGACTAATGGTAGCTCTGGTACCAGTCCCTGTTTCCGAGATTGTGGTATATAAATAAATAATACCGGATCTAGGTTTTACTGGACATAGTAATAACAGATAGCTCAATAAATAAGAGTCAAGATTCGAGGTAGTAGGAGTTTGCAGGTTTAATACAGCATAAAGGACAGGAACAGGACAACCTGCATAGGAATAGGATGGCAGGGCCCGGCAGCTGCCGGGGCTGGATATGGGATGAGCGCGCTAACATTTAATAACAGTACACAAGCATATATACTAAAACAGTTGCATTACAATGAATACAGTAGGCGGAGCAGTGGGTGTGGTCAATAGCAGTCGCGAAAGATAAGGGTGAAAGTGGGTGTAACAAGAGGCGTGTACATAGACATGTGATGTAAACGTAACAGAATATGTCATAAATGGGGCGGAAACATGGAGGGGGCTACCTGAGGAGCCGGGACCTCTAACCTAATGGTGCGCGCAAACTGACAATGACGTGTTACTAGGAGAAGCTGGGGGCTATGAACTCTATGCTAGGAGCAGAGACTGAAGTCTGGAGAGTCAGGGCGACATGTACCTAAACACTATCTAGTATCTGATGTTTAGAGAACATGTTGATAGAATCCAAAAGTTATCGGGGTAAAGGCTAACAGACACTAAGACTGGTGCATGCATTATTCTACATGTAGTGCGTGTTGAAGAATATTAAATGACCATTAATACAGTATTTCTCTTACATGGAGACGTAAAGGCTAGACGATAACTGGAACTATTGATGCGATTCAGTAGCTAAGGAATGCAGAGAAGGAGGGCTGGACTGATAACTAGAATCATAACATACTTTTGGCAGACTAACAGGCAGAGCCAGGCTGAACCGGGCACTGTGAGGCAGGAAGTAAGTGAAGGGTCAGGAATACAGGTGGGGGCTGTATCGCTCCTCAGCGAGGGCTCAGGAGACAGGAGCTGAATCTGGTGTCCAGGCCCTTTTGAGGCCTAGAAACGGGGACTTTTCAATGGAATAACGTGCACACTGGGAAACGTGGCAACGTAGCTTTACATAGGCCCAACATTCGTAGTATTCACGAGAACTGGAAACTGGCATACTAGAGATGGACACAACTGTAATTGCGTCTTTAATCGAACATGGGGAATACATATGCATATTAATCATGCACACATAACATAAGATGGGGAACACGTGGGGACACAGAACATGGCAAAATTTACTTTTCCACATTCCCTCCTTGTCACTACGTTTCCATCAGGAAACATCAATATTCATGATACCATCTATCATTTCATACAGTATCATTTGCTCGTCTCGGATTTTCTTGGAACGGGATTTAGAACGGGACTTGGGACTAGGAATACAAGAGGTAGCACAAATGCCACAAATCGCAGGGCCACATTGTATACATAGGCAGCAACTGAATATGATCGCTACTGCAATACCTAGAAAGGACAATACTTTCCATCCCCAGGCGGAAATCATATTCCAGAACCAACCGGACCATGTCCAGGTGCCTGGATCTTTGTGTAACAGATGGGCAATTTTATGGAGTCTGGTTATAGCTGAATAAACAGACGGTGCGTTATTAGGAATGAAAATGCAGCAACTAGATCCGATGACTCTACAAGCCCCGCCCCTATCGGCCAGTATGACGTCAAGGACGAGACGATTCTGGAGCACGACAATTCTCATAAAGGATTGCTCTTCGGTTAAGTTACTTAGAGCAGAGGTAGTCTCAATCACTACTGCTTCAAGAGTTCTGGTTAATCTACGTATCAGTTTACTATTCACGACAGTACCTAAATAAGGAAAGACACCTTTATTGATATCTATGTATTGTTCTAGAGCAGTTTCAGTATAATCGACAATCGGGAGGTCTCTCTTGTGTCTAGTATGTACTAGATGGGAATTCCTATGATAGTCAGATGGGGCTAGGAAAACTGGTGGCAGTAGGAAGGCAATGTAACAGGTTCCCTCCCAATCGAGGGGCAGACGAACATATGCGGTCTGACCACAAACAAAATAAGAATGACGTGAAGCTTTAAAAATAGATTTCCTACTGTCACTATACTTGACAATAGTAGTACAATCACTATGTCCTACGTGTATGGAACCATTATTTCGGACACATAATTCGCCTTTGACTGGTAATACTGAAATAGCAGGTAAGTCTGGAGTAGTATCAGACTGAACATTCAGGACCATGAAATTCGAAGAATAATTACCTAAATTATAAACTTCATTTTCTAGATCTAACCCTATTCTGTGGGGAAGACCTTGCTTGTCTGGAAAACATGTACTGTTAAGAAAAGACATATCTGTTGAGGATGACGTTAACGTGGACCATGCTCCACACGAACCATTATGTGAAAATGGATAAGGAAAGAGTGGCAGAACTCCCTTCGGTGTCTGGAAAGGGGGGAGTCGACCACACACCCAACAATTAGTGGCATTGCTGGTCTGGTGTGAATAATGTAACATGCGGATAAAGGAATTATTACGCATAGCAAGACGATAAGATAGTTCATGAGGAGGCAGATCACTAAACGTGTGCTCTACTGTAACAATAGAAGACTTATTTACATGTGAAATAGGAAAATACAAATAAAAAGCATAACTTGTGCAGGTAGTCATAAGGCTGAAAAACAATATGAAACTTAGAAAAACGATACATCGGATTGAGTTTTGACTAACTCTCTCACTATGGGGGTCTATTTTATACATGTCAGAAACCGGTCTAACCGTTTCACCTAGGGGAGGACTTAGACAATCAAACTGGCTGACTTATTTTACTAGACCTTAGTTTTAGCTTATACTCCTGTTGCGGAGTTTTCTCTAACAGGGAGGGATCTGTATCATTGTCTTTTGCGGGACAGTCCTTAAGAATAGTACTTTGGCAGTCTTTCAAATCCTCGGAAATGTTCTTAGAAACAGGCTTTAATCCGTAAAACTTCTTCACATGTGACAAATGGACCCAGCCCTTCCTGCCTTCCAGCTTGACGGCAGTACGGGTGGCCAGGAGGACCTGTCTGGGTTCCTTCCAGCGAGGCTCCAGCGGACTTGAACGATCAAAGTTCCTCACAAGAACCATGCATCCGGGAACGATTTCATGCGGTGCCACCTCGGTATGGTCTGGAAATGCGGCAGCAACCTGTGAACGACAAGAGTTGAGGGCAGACATCAAGGAAGCTAGGTAATCTGTCAGCATATTACTTGAAACATCGGTAATACTTCGGGGTCTAGGTGTACCCCACATATTAGGGGGGCGGCCGAATACGACCTCGTACGGGGACAGACCTGATCTGGAATGTGCGACCATGCGCATGTAAAACAGAGCGACTGGCAGAGCTACTAGCCAGTCCACACCTTTCTCTTTACATATCTTGGCAATACGGATTTTCAGGGTCTGATTATGTCTCTCTACGAGACCAGCTGCTTCTGGATGGCGTACACAATGGAACTTCCACTGGTACCCTAACAACAGGGAAACGTGTTTCATAAGCTCAGATGAGAATGGCTGGCCGTTATCAGAATATACGACTCTAGGGAGTCCATAACGGGGGAAGAACTCACGAACCAACTGCTTGGCAGTGGTCGCGGCTGTGTAATCTGGGACTGGATATGCCTCTGTCCACCTGGACAAAGCGCATACAACTACAAGGACATACTTGAAACCTCGACATCGCTCCATCTGAATATAATCCATCTGGAGGACTTCAAAAGGGTGGTCAGGGGGCTGGAATCCACCTTGTTCCACCGGGACACTTTTACCTGGATTAAACTGGCAACATATCATACAGGTACGGACTTTCTGCTTGGCTGCAGCTCGTAAATGCTTGTTGAACCAAATGTTCTGGATACTGTCTAACATAGCTTTTTCTCCTAAATGTGCTGGACTATGTGCGGTATTGATAATGACTTGAACCATAGAGTCGGGGAGAAACCATGTGGCTCTACCCTTCGTTACCCATCCCTGATCTGTCTGGACCCCTCCTTGTTCGGACCATTTCTTGATTTCATCGGGAGTAGCATGTAACTGGATATCTATGACATCTTGAGTAGGGTCCTTAACTGTCATACATGTAGTCGGATCTGGAGTATGTGTCTGTGTCGGATTAACTGAAATGTCTGGAGTCTGTGCTGTAAGCTTGGCTGTGCAATCTGCTAGATCATTACCTTGAGAAATAATGTCTGTAACTTTCGTATGTGCTTTGCACTTCATGATAGCAATAGATGTCGGTAAATGTATGGCATCTAACAGAGCTTGAATAAGGAGACCATGCTGAATCTTGGTTCCATGAGAAGTCATGAAACCTCTCTCCTGCCAGAGCACTCCGAAGTCGTGTACAACTCCAAATGCGTAGCGTGAATCTGTGTAAACATTAACTTTCAGGTTCTTAGCGTGTATGCAGGCTTGTGTCAGAGCAACTAGCTCTGCTGCTTGAGCAGACAGGGTGTCAATACGGTGTGTTTCAATAACTTCAGTGTCAGTAGTCACTGCATACGCGGCTACTAGTTCTCCTGTACTCGTTCTCATACATGAACCATCCACATAAAGTGTCAGGTCGGGATCTGGTAATGGAATATCTGTCAGATCTTGTCTTGGCTTAGTCATAATGTTAACTACTTCCACACAGTCGTGTGTGGCAGGATTTGAATTAACTGACGGTAACAGTGTAGCAGGATTTAGAACGTTGCAGCGTCTGATTTCTATGTGTGGCTGGAACAGTGTCAGTTCATACCCTGTTAAACGTGCAATTGTCAAGTGCTGAGTCTGGGTTCGGTTTAAAAGAACTTCCACGGAGTGTGGAACTTGTACTGTCAAGGAATGTCCTAATACTATGGAATCACTTTGTCTGATAGCTAGTGCTGTGGCTGCAACTGACTTAAGGCACGCAGGCAGAGCCTGGGCTACAGGATCTAATGTGCTCGAAAAATAAGCACAGGGCTTGTATTGTCCTGCTTGATCTTGTGTGAGAACAGATAATGCTGTACCTTCACGTTCTGTGACGAAAAGTGTAAAAGGCTTACTGTAGTTCGGTGTAGCTAGAACTGGAGCTTGGCATAAAGCTTTCTTTAACTCATTGAAACTAAGTGTATGTTCAGATGACCAAGGGAGGACAGTCGATACGGCTGCCTCCTGTGTCGTTAACTGTATCAGTGGTTTAGCTAGAAATGCATACTGAGGAATCCATTGTCTGCAATAAGAAGTAAGGCCGATAAAAGCACGTACCTCCTTCTGTGTCTTGGGCTGAGGAAGACTCGCTATTAACTGGATACGGTCTGGTGTCAACTGCCTACCCCACTTGGACAGTAAGTGGCCTAAGTAGATCACTTGCTGTACACAGAATTGAAGCTTCGAAGGGGACACCTTGTGCCCCATCTCGGCAAGGAAATACAAGACTGTAAGTGATGCTCGCTCGCAAGCACGTTCAGAACGGGCTGTGATCAGTAGATCATCGACATACTGGAGCAGGGCAGTGTCAGTTGGCATGTGAATATTGTCTAGTTGTCTCTTAAGTGCTTGACTATAAATACTAGGACTTTCTGTGAAACCTTGAGGAGCTCGCGTGAACATATAGCTTCTTCCATTTAAACAAAATCCGAAAAGAAACTGGCTGTCTGGATGAATGGGGACACTGAAGAACGCGTTCTTGAGATCTATGACTGTAAAAAATGAGGCTTCGGAATCAATGGCTGTCAATAGGGATGAAATATCTGGGACAACTGGGTACTGGGGAATAATACATTTATTGAGTTCTCGAAGGTCAATCACTAATCGATATACTGGAGGTGCATTTGGATCAGTACGTTTCATGACGGGAATGATCGGAGAATTACATACATTGGAGTCAGTTTCTACAACTACTCCTTGAGCCATGAGCTCGTCAATAATTTTGGATAAGGCTGCTACAGCCTCAGGTGGTAATCTGTACTGTCTGATTCGTGGTAGGACTACACCTAGTTTGAGAGTCACACGATGGGGTGTGATTTGCATATAACCAACATCAGTCGGACCTTGCGCCCATAGATGCTGCGGAACATTGGACAATCTCGGATCAAAATCTCGTAATACATAGTGACCCTTGAAGTCACGTAGGAACAATCGTATTCCCTCTGGGGAGCAGCATATGACTGCACCTAATTCTTTCAGTGTCTTAATACCTAACAAATTTTCTGGGCATGACTTTGTAAGTAACAGATCAGTAGTGCGGGACAATGGACCTACTTCTAGAGTAACTGGCTTAGATATCTCGTTTACAATAGGCTTTCCTGAAAACCCAAGGGAAACATTTCTAGAGCCTGAGAGCGGAGCCCCTGGAACTTCGGCGTGACTGATGGTCGTCCTACTTGCCCCTGTATCAATTAGAAACTTTCTGTCTTTCCCTAGTACTTGACTATGAACATAGGGACCTTCTTGATCTACAGGAATCTCGATGAGAGGCAAGCCTACCTCCCTCTCTAGGCTGTTTCATGAATATGGCTGATACTCTGGATACTCGGACTGTGCATACTGGTACATCTGCTGTGTAACATGCTGTGTTGCAGCAATAGGCTGCGGTGCTGTAACTGTCTGTTGTGCATTCTGTGGCTGAGAGGTCTGTGAAACCTGTTCTTGTCTAGGCGGACGTGGTCTTTCTTTAGTCTTACCAGTAGCTATATTGTGTTTCAGAACTGCACACTCGTTTATGAAATGACCTGGCTGTTTACAATAATTGCAGGTCCCTTTAACGGGAGCTGCAGGATGACTGGCTTGAGTCGGACCCCTCTTCTGACTGTCTTGAGGAACAGATTGTGCAACTAGTACTTTCATTTTCGTGTCTTTCATACGTTTTCTTTCATGATCTTGCTCTTCTCTGATTCTATTCTGGTGATACTGAAGCATCTGTAACATCTGGGACGGGGTACTAGCTTGCCATGTACTTTCGACTTTCAAAACTCGATTCTTAACTTGTGGACTTGAATTCTCGACTAATTTAGTAACAAAGAGATGAGGGTATGACTCGCTACTTGTCTTGAGGCCACTGTTAATAATAAAGCATTTCTCAAATCTAGAATAAAAATCACTAGTGTCTTCGTCTGGTTTCTGTTTACAGGCTGAGATTGCATCCCAGTCTTCCTTTTTAGTTGCTAATAATCTTGGCAAAACTTGTATCAATAATTCAGGTAATTCTTTACATTTCTCTCCAAGACCGGTACCTGGTACTCGTATCTTATCTTCAGCTTCTAGAACTGCCCAATCGATCTTTTTCTCTCCCACCTCCCAATCTTTTTCCTTGAGTTTCTCGTATACCCCTGCGGGCAACAGGACCTTTAACATTTTAATAATATCTGGATAAGTGTATTCTCCCATACGGAGCATGTCTTTTAATTCTCGGTGGAACCCTGCTGGATCTTTGTCATGACAAGGAATTAATTTCTTCATTTCTAAGAGTTCCATCTTTGTAATCGGGGTGTAAACAAACACTCGTTGCATTTCACCACCTGCTGTCCTGACTGGGTGTACTTCTCGTAACGGGTTCTGTCTATCTATGTAAAACGGTTTACTTTCTGGGGGTGAGACATGAACAAAATGCGGGTTCAAAAACATACTATATTTGTGGCGCTGTTCTAGAATGACACTAATTAAATCGGTACCTAGACCTTTCCATCTATACTGGAGTAACTCGTTCAGGACATCATGTAACGGACCTGGATCAGAGTGCTGACCCTCATACAGAGTAATGAGGTGCTGGATCATATACATACCCACCAGTCGTTGCTCGGCTGGGGGCAGTTTCAGAAACATTTGTGCCACTATTTCATCTGGAAAAGTGGTAGAATCAGTAGTCCATCGGACTGCTGATCGGGCTAGTTCTTGTTCATGCATAGTACTTAACTCACTGTAACCGATTCGTGATTTCAGAATATGATCGGTAGCTTGGAATACTTGTTCTAGAGAACCTTGTTCTGGTGCTGGATGAGGAACAGTTTTCTTGTAGTCTAGACGTGAATGTCGGTCGGAAAGTCTAGTTCTACCTACATACGCTATTCTGGCGGGATTCTCGTCGTCTACCTCTTCAGTAGAAGAGTCATTTTCTTTCTCGCTTACTTGTGCTGCTTTACGTTGTTCGTGTAACTTTATTATTTCCTTACGAATTCTCTTGTACATACTCTCTATACTACTGATAGTTCTGTGTTTACCCTCGGCTATATTATCACTCCACCTTGTCAGGATTCTCATTTCGGCCGGATCTTTGGTCGGATAATCTTGTTCCCTTATTAAACAATTAATCAGAAACTTTAATAGCATGAGCTGGATCTCAGCTTTCCTTTGAGACATGGCTTCGCCAATACTTTCTGGATCATCCCCTGTACGGATGAAACGATATATTCTGTCTAGATCTTCTTTCATGTCTGGTAGGGTGTCCAAATACCCGGTCACCCGTCTTACACGGATGGAATATATAACCGTACTATCATCACCTGTGACTGGATCATAGCGGCATTCAGTAAGGGCTCGTCGGATATCTGCAACGGACTTATATTTGGGCGTACGCTGTAATGCACATTCATGTAACTCGACTAACGTTAAACGTTGGTGTGGTGGCGGGGTACCAGGAGGACCTCCTCCTGCGGCCCCTAAACCGGTATCATCGACTGATACTCTTCGTGCTGGCAGAGTGGGAAATTGTAGTGTAGGCTGGACCGGGGGTACCGTGGCAGGTACTCCGGTGACTGGAGGAGCAGGATTTACATTATTTACAGGGACTGGCGGAACAGGATTTGCATATTCTGGAACCGTGTCGTCCAAATAGGACGAAATAAAAATATCAGCTGCGGTCGGTTTGTGACGTAGCTTGGTCGGAACTAATGGTGGCGGAAAATTACTGGATGCCTCCGGGGTCGCTTTTGGCAAGCCCTCGGCAAGAAGAGGATACATACCCTTAATGAGGGCATGCCTCTGTCTGTCTGACTGTTCGATTTTAACTCGTTCACCTATCTCGATTAGTTCCCTTTCTTGGGCTCGTTCTAAGGATTCTCTACTTAATTCTGACTTTCTGATTTCTTTTTCGGTTCGTTTATGAGATTCTTTGCGCCATAACTCGATGGCATCTTTCTGTGACTGTCTGGCTTTCTTTTTCCATAATGCTTCTTCTACTCGCATGATGCACTCGGCATCCCACGTACCTGATACGGGCCATCTATACTTTTCCTCTAACTGTTTGGTATACTCTACCCATAAATCTAGATATAATATGGCACTTATGCCATGCTTCTGATACATAAAATGACCTGGACTGTCCCTAGGCGGGACAGGAACTGCTGCTTCTAGCAGACCTTTTCTGGTTTTTAACTGACGTAGTTTAGAAAATAAGGGCATGACTGAACTGTAACCTAGACACAATACGTAATTACAATACACAATGAACACGATAATTACTCCACATTCATACCACGACATTGAAATACATGAAGAACATTTAAAAATAACAGTTCGAACAGAATACTACCTTGAATACGGAAAACAGAATACATGAATTTTCTCGAGAACAGAACTGACTAGAACAGAAACTAGATGCACTGCTAAAACAGTACGAAACTCACCGGTCTCATAAAGAGACACGTCAGGACCCGCATCCACCGAAGTGGACACTTCGTTTTGGGATCTGTGTACCACCAAACCCCACGGACCAGAGACAATTAGATTGACCCTGTCTAGATACTACCCCAGCAACGGTACTCACCGGGCAGCAAGAACGGAAGGCCTCGGACTGGACTGGACTGCTTCGACGCCGGACGGACGAACTTCGGACTTCTGTTACGGGTGGGCCTCCGGATACCTCGGACCTTGGACTCTCGGCTTGGGCTCTGGTCGGGACTCGCCGCGTTCCTCCACCGCCTCGTCTGGATGCTGGACCGCAACCTCCGTCTCCTCCGTGGGCCTGAGGGATACTTGAAGCAGAAATATCTGCCGGTGCGCAGAAGAGTTCCGTCACGGCTGCAGAGGGTCAGGGGGCATACGTGGCTTCACCGGCGCGTGGGGAAAGGGCAAGTCCCTATTCGGGCGCCATTATGTGGTATATAAATAAATAATACCGGATCTAGGTTTTACTGGACATAGTAATAACAGATAGCTCAATAAATAAGAGTCAAGATTCGAGGTAGTAGGAGTTTGCAGGTTTAATACAGCATAAAGGACAGGAACAGGACAACCTGCATAGGAATAGGATGGCAGGGCCCGGCAGCTGCCGGGGCTGGATATGGGATGAGCGCGCTAACATTTAATAACAGTACACAAGCATATATACTAAAACAGTTGCATTACAATGAATACAGTAGGCGGAGCAGTGGGTGTGGTCAATAGCAGTCGCGAAAGATAAGGGTGAAAGTGGGTGTAACAAGAGGCGTGTACATAGACATGTGATGTAAACGTAACAGAATATGTCATAAATGGGGCGGAAACATGGAGGGGGCTACCTGAGGAGCCGGGACCTCTAACCTAATGGTGCGCGCAAACTGACAATGACGTGTTACTAGGAGAAGCTGGGGGCTATGAACTCTATGCTAGGAGCAGAGACTGAAGTCTGGAGAGTCAGGGCGACATGTACCTAAACACTATCTAGTATCTGATGTTTAGAGAACATGTTGATAGAATCCAAAAGTTATCGGGGTAAAGGCTAACAGACACTAAGACTGGTGCATGCATTATTCTACATGTAGTGCGTGTTGAAGAATATTAAATGACCATTAATACAGTATTTCTCTTACATGGAGACGTAAAGGCTAGACGATAACTGGAACTATTGATGCGATTCAGTAGCTAAGGAATGCAGAGAAGGAGGGCTGGACTGATAACTAGAATCATAACATACTTTTGGCAGACTAACAGGCAGAGCCAGGCTGAACCGGGCACTGTGAGGCAGGAAGTAAGTGAAGGGTCAGGAATACAGGTGGGGGCTGTATCGCTCCTCAGCGAGGGCTCAGGAGACAGGAGCTGAATCTGGTGTCCAGGCCCTTTTGAGGCCTAGAAACGGGGACTTTTCAATGGAATAACGTGCACACTGGGAAACGTGGCAACGTAGCTTTACATAGGCCCAACATTCGTAGTATTCACGAGAACTGGAAACTGGCATACTAGAGATGGACACAACTGTAATTGCGTCTTTAATCGAACATGGGGAATACATATGCATATTAATCATGCACACATAACATAAGATGGGGAACACGTGGGGACACAGAACATGGCAAAATTTACTTTTCCACAAGATGACCTTGCAAAGCATATTCATGATGGTCCTGTTATAGCTTTCTAAAAGGCCATCGGTTTGAGGTGATAGACCGAGGTGCGTATCTGGTCAATGCCCAGTATCGCACAGATCTGAGCCCTAAGGAGAGATATAAAGGGGGGTCATCTGATCCGTTAGGATTTCTGATGGGAACCCCACCCTTGAGAAAAGGGAAATCGTGGCCTGTGCTACGGTCAGAGTGGTTATGCTAGACAAAGGGAGCGCCTCAGGCTACCGGCTAGCATAGTCTACGATGACCAGAATGTAACTGTGTTCTCTTTCAGAGGGACGTCAAGGTCCCACCAGGTCCATACCCACCCCTTTAAACGAGATGTCAATGATTGGTAAGGAATACAAGGGAGCTTTCTTTGCCCCACTTGGATTTACGTATTGGCATCTTACACAGGCAGCGCAGTGTTTCTCCATGTCCTTATACACTCCGTGCCAGTAAAATTTCTCCAATAGGTGTTTCAATGTGTTTTCCTTTCCGTAATGCCCCCCCCCCCATCTGGTTGTGTGCTAAGTAAGACATGCTCTCGAAAGGGGGAGGGGACTAATAACTGCGTAGTATGGTGTGTGTCCCCTTTTACCGCCTGGTACAACAATCCCTTTTTTTATAAAGAAATAGGGTCCTACCTGCTCCGGCTCTTGTTCTTATACATGCTCCCAAGTGTGCTTAAGGGTGCTGTCCTCCCTCTGGGTTGCCCAGAAGCTGGTTGGGGTCGCTGTGTCTGCGAGGGAAAGAGGAAAAGCAGATTGTGGTTGTTGTGAACAGTTAAACCTCCTCTTTTCCCTTCGTCTCACCTGTCTGCTTTTCTTATCCCTCATCCGGGTGGTCTCTATGTCGCTTCCACTAAAAGGTGCTTCTTGTAGCCAAGTGACAGGAGACCCCTTTGTTTTGGCTAGATACTGCTCGAAATTCGATGTTCAGTTCCAATGATGAAAGCCTTAGGTAGAGAGGGTACGACTCCCACCGTCCTTAGGTGGGGGTCATTGCCTACGTCTAACAGAACTTCTGCTACAGGGTAGGCCCTGGTGTCCCTGTGTACACAGATGATGACTACTTGTCCTTCCTCCCTCATCTGTGGCCGGGGTACCATGGTATGCTCCACCACCGTAACATGGCACCCAGTGTCTAAAGGAGCCTGCTGTGTTTTTCCATTCAGGAGGACCTCTCTCCTGCATTGATAAGGGCCCCTTCCCTGTCGCATATATGCAACCTCTACAGTACCATATGTCTATGGGCTCGGCTGTCGGGGTTCGATGGGGGCATAGTCTGGCAATGTGCCCCCACTTTGCACAGTGGTAGCATTAAAGCCCTTGTCCACTTGGAACAGGGTGGGGTTTTGGGAGACATGTGGGGAGTCACTAGTTGCTTGATTTCGGGTCGGGAGTGCTTATCAGGGGTTGTAGGGGGGGGGCGTGGTATGCCAGCCTTGAAATCTGGGGATCTGTGGAAGGTGCAAGCAAGCTCTACTGCTGTTGTGGATGCGAGGTTAGGGTGCTGTTTCACCCATGAATGAGTATTAGAGGGTAGAGCGTCCAGGAACTGCTTCAAGTAGACCTTCTCAGTGAGTTTTTCTACATTAGATGTATGGGGTGTCAGCCATCTGTTATCCAGGTCTCTGATCCGGTAATACAGAGCGCATGGGTTGTCTCCCGAGGTCCCTTTTTCCTTTCTAAATTTGGCCAGTAATATTCTTGGTCGCAACCCAGGCGCTCTAAAATGGCCTTTTTTATCTCTTCATACGCTGTAGTGCTTGCTGGGTTGGCAGCCTGGAGTTCTCCGGACAGGAGAGGGGCTATGTATTGGCCCCACCTTTCTTGGGGCCAGGCCGTGGTAGTCGCTACTCTCTTGAAATTAATAGAAGAAAATAGTCTGGATCTTTCCCATCTTGGTATTTTTGCAACACAGATCTCGGGACATTAGGCTGGACCCTCAAGCTGACGATGACGTCAGTGAGCCACAGGGTGGCCATGTCCTTCACTTGCTGTTTTCTGGAAATCAGGTTGGCTTGTTAATTTAAGGCCTCCTGCAGCGCTTCTCGGTCTCTTTGGGCGGTTTGGGCTTGCTGCTCTATCACAAGTTGCAAGTGTCACTGCCCTTCGGCTACCTGGGCTATAATACCCTCTACAGGCACGGATTGTGTCATGGTTCGACACTTGAGAGATGTATCCCACTTCTAACACCACTTTGTAAGGGGGGATGTATGGGAGGTAGAAGGGACCACTGGACACAATAAGAATACAATGTGCCTTTCTTTATTCTGTTTTTCTTTTAGCTTTGGAAATGGTCAAATCAGAAGAGAACATAAAAAAACAATACTCCAACGGGAAACTAAGATGAGGACAGTCTCTCCCTAGGCTCCTCCTTGTCCTTCCTTAGACACTCCTTAGGTCTTAGGGTCCACAGGGCAACGCGGTTTGTCTCACAGGTCACAGTGTGGAAAATACAAAACAAAACAAAACAAAAACTTTGGTTACCAGAGGGGTTCTTTTGTCCATTCTATATGGTGCAACCTTCACCGGTCGGCGGGAAGTGAGGGAGAGGAAGCGTGAGGGCATCGCCCGTAGTGTGAGCTCACAGGTGCTCTTCACTTCATGCCTCCCCACCACCCCCACCTGAACGAGCCCCTAAAGGTTACTTGCTTTAAGCCACGACCCGTGTCCAGGGCCATGGCATTGGGACCCTGGGCGTCCACACCTTCCTGTGAGTCGTCAGGCCTGGAGGTAATATGCAGGAAACTCTTCTTGTTCTTCTCCTCTCCGGTGCACTTGTTTCTGTCCTCCTTCTTCACCTGGTTTACCTCTTCCATTGTTGTTCCCGCCTCCGCTCCTCGGCTCCTTGTCTCGTGCTCCACGTCTCCTTCGATGTCCGTCTCGGCCTCTCTTAGTCTGTCCCTGCTGGTGACGTCAGGAACTCCTCCCCGGTCCGGTCTGACGACACTAGACCGCTGGGTGTTTCCGGCTTGCGTGAGGCGACCCAGTCACCCGTCGGGCACTTTCTGTTTTCCTCGACTCGGTCTTCCTTACATCCACATATTGAGATAGTCTTTCTGTAGGAACCCCAATACTAGACACAAATGGTCTAGCTGGTGGAAAGGGTAAGCTCTTATGTACTTTGTGTAATGTATACTAACATGGGAATCTAGGTTGTACAATCTGTAAATACATGTATTCGTCCTCATCCAAAAGACCATTATCATACTATTCCTTCAGATTGGCATTAATCTTATTGCTGTGAAATAGCGAATAGTCACGAATTCACGACAAAAAGTTTAAAAAATCTAGTGTGGTCTACCGTGCTTATTTAAAGATCAGCCCCCTGGTGAGCCAGGTTCAGAGGGTATAGCTTATATAATAAACTTTAAAGGGCTCTTTTATGCCCCGGGAACCACCCCCTCCCCTGGGCATTAATAGAAAATTGGAGTGCTGACTTATGAACCCTCTTCCTTGTGCTCTTAAGGGCCTTGAGCACCACCACCTTCCCGGGGCCCAAATGAAATTAAAAGGGGGGGGTGACTCACCCCCCCTCCTTGGCCATTTTCAGCCCTGGGGACCACCACCTCCCCAGGGCAGGCCCTTCAAACAGAAAGGAGGAGGACCATGCTGCCCTCTCCTTAATGGCAGGGGGAACACCAGCCCTCAGGAGATAGCAGTTTGTTTTCACTTGGTGGGAGCTTTGACTGCTCCCGCCAATCAAGAGCAAACATAACGTCGCTCCCAGCCGGCAGAAGCAGGAAAACTAGCAGGAAGCAGAGATTTGATGTGCCATCAGTCCAGTGGCAGGAAAAAAAATGACATAATAGCTCCCATATGCAGAGAGGACCATTTTTTGTTGCTCACAACGTGTGGGAGCAATGCCAGCTCCCAATGGAGGCGAGAAGCCGGCAGAGGCATTAAGGTCCCCCCCGTGGGTACCCCGGGTGGGTTCCTAGGCACCCAGGAGCTAGAGGCAAAGCCCTGGGGATGGTTTCCCCGGGGGTGAAATCGGTCCAGGGGGGACCAAGTGGCAAGGAGGCTGCATGGCCCGCTACCCCAGGAATGGATGAGTGAGTTTCTTGGCCCACTTCATCTCCCAATGAGTAGTGCATCAGGAGGGGCGTCACCATACCACAACAATACCACGAGTCCAACCAGCTATTGTGTATCACTTGCCCTCCTACTCACAAGTAAATTGCCAACCCAGAACAAAGCCCTGCCGACCCTCTCAGGGATCGCAGTGACAGGACACTCCCTTTCGCTCACACACTTGTCCACAATAAGATATGAATGAGACACGAAGGAAGCATGAAATGTTTATTAAAGCTATTGTGCTCTAAAATGCAGTATACGGGCCACAATAAGAAAACAATCGCCTAGCAAAAATACCATCAGCATTATCAATAAACCATATATTATGAAAAGCCCTGTCATGTTATAAGACCGAATTGCTTAACCCTCCTCCCCTTCTACAGAAGCAAACTGATTATACGGCTAAAATCTCTGGGTTTAATAGCGGACACCGTACCTCAGCATACACAGATGAATGTATTACATCTCAGACACAGCTGTGATCTTCTCTCAGGAAAAATCGATCTGTGTGTTACAGTGATGTGCATACCTAGATGACAAGGTTCACATGTTCATACAAATAGCAGCATTTCTGTCTTGTGTCCAGGTGTGAGTGCCCGACCAGAACATAATAACAAGGGACATTGTTGTTTGACCTTGTCCGTTGTTCAAACTAAATCCCAGGAAAAGACAGAAGAAGAAAACAACTGCAGGTTCTTCATGAAAATATAATGTGACACAGAAGCAAACATGATTATGTAGTAACGAGTGCAAAACTAATGCAGCCTGAGTCGTGCACAGTAAGGCTAACATAGGGTAAACTACAATAGGCCCTGTATAGAACACATGACAAAGTAGTGTGTCAGGAGGGGTGTTTGCAGAGTGGTGGAGGGAGAAAGGGAACTGGGCCTCCGACGAGCTCTCAGCAATCCCGCTGTGTGGGACTTACTGGTGGTAACAGGAGTGGTTCTTGGTCCCCAACGACCTTCAGCATCCAAGGGGACTTCATCTCCCAACGAGTAGTGCACCAGGAGGCATGTTTGCAAAATGGTGGAAGAAGGGGGTGGGCCTCCAGCGAGCTCTCAGCAATCTATCTGTGTGTGACTTACAGGTGGTAACTGGCGGGGCCTCAGATGAGCTCTCTGCAATCACGTGTGTGGGACTTATTGAAGGCAACAAAAGGGGTTCTTGGCCCCAATGACCCTCAGCAGGCAAAGGCACATCATCTCCCAATGAACAGCATGCCAGGAGAAGTGTAAGCTGAGTGGTTGAAAAAGGGAGCGGGCCTCCAATGAGCTCTCAGTAATCCCACTGTATGGGACTTACTCGGAGTAACAGGAGGGGTTATTGGCCCCCAACTACCCTCAGCATCCAAGGGAAATTCCCTCCACATGAGTAGTGCACCAGGAGGCGCGTTTGCAGAGTGGTTGTAAAAGGGGGTGGGCCTCTGACGAGCTCTCAACAATCCACCTGCATGGGCATTACTGGTAGTAACAGGTGGGGTTCTTGGCCCTCAACGACCCTCAGCATCCAAGGGGACTTCTTCCCTAAACAAGTAGTGCATCAGGAGGGGTGTTTGCAGAGTGGTGGAGAAAGGGGGCACAGTCTCCTACCAGCTCTTATCAATCCCACTGTGTGGGACTTACTAGTGTTAACAGGAGAAGTTTTTGGTCCCTCAACACCCCTCAGTATCTAGGAGGGCTTCATCTCTCAACGAGTAGTGCGGCAGGAAGCACGTTAGCAGAGTTGTTGAGAAAGGGCGGGGCCTCTGACAAGGTCTCAGCAATACACAGCAAGCCTATTTTTGACCTTTATTCTGCCTCTTCCTGCTAGTTTCTAACCATTATTTTGCCTCTTTCTACTCGTGGACCTTTTCGTTTGCCTCTTTCTACTTCTGACCTTTATTCTGCCTCTTGCTGCTCATTTCTGACCTCAATTTTGTGTCTTTCTGCAAATTTCTTACATTTATTCTGCCTTTTTTTGCTTGTTTCTGACCGTGCCTCATACTGCGCATTTCTGTCCTTTATTTTCTGTCTTGCTGCTTGTTTCTGACCTTTATTTTGCCTCCTTCTGCTTGTTTCTGATCTCTATTTCGAATCTTTCTGCTTGTTGCTGGCCTTTATTCTGTCTCTTGCTGCTCGTTTCTGAGCCCTACTCTGCCTCCTTCTGCTAGATTCTCACCTTTATTCTGCTTCTTACTGCTCATTTCTCATCTTTATGTTACCTCTTTCTGACCATTATTCTGCCACTTTCTGCTCGTTTCTGACCTTTATTGTACCTCTTTCTGCTTGTTTCTGATCTCAATTCTGCATCTTGCTGCTTGTTTCTGACCTCTATTCTGCCTCTTCCTGCTAGTTGCTGACCTCTATTCTGCCTTTTGCTGCTTGTTTCTGACCTTTTTTTCTGCCTTATCTGTTCATTTCTGATCTATATTCTGCTTATTTCTGATTATTTCTGACCTCTAGTCAGTCTCTTGCTGCTCATTTCTGACCTTTATTCTGCCTTTTTCTGCTTGTTTCTTACTTCTATTGTTGCTCTTGCTGCTCTTTTCTGACCTCTATTCTGCCTCTTGCTGCTCGTTTCTGACCTCTGTTCTGTCTCTTGCTGATCATTTCTGACCATTATTCTGCCTTTTTCTGCTTGTTACTTAATTCTATTGTGCCTTTTACTGCTTGTTTCGGACCTCTATTCTGCCTCTTGTTGCTCTTTTCTCATCTTTATTTAGCCTCTTTCTGCTCATTTCCGACCTTTATTCTCCCTCTTCCTGATCGATTCTAACCTTAATTCTGTCTCTTTCTGCTTGTTTTTCACCTTTTGGCCCCCTCCATTGTACTCCACAGCCCCAGGGAAGTGGTGGACCCCGGGACTGCGGGGAGCCGTGGAGGGAACCTCAAGGCCACGGCGGTCCCTGCCAGCTCCTAGACTCCTACCGGAGCTGGCACTGCTTTCAGACATAGGGAGCTGCTAAACATGCAGCACCTTGTGTCTGAAAGCAATTGTGCTTCACTTCCAGCAAGCAAGAGCATTTTCAATTCTCTCCCTTGCTGGAAGTGGAGCATTTACTGTGTGTTGGTGGGACCGGCAAAGCTCCTGCCAAGCCACATCAAACAGCTATGTCCCAGAGGTGGGCACTCTGGGACATAGCAGGAGCCGGCCGTAAGTGGGGGGGAAGTCCCCAGGGTCATCTATGCCTCCATTGCACTGCAGTGCTCCGGGGAGGGGGTGGTCCCTGGCGTGCAGGCAGACCAAGCGGGCCCAGTCGCATACATATCTTAATGTGTTCCGGGGCGGTGGCAGTCCCCGGGGGCTGCAGGGGTCCACACAGCACCCCTGCATTCAATTTCTTTTAAGCCCTCGGGAGGTGGTGGTCCCCAGTGATTGGGGGCTCAATAAGGCTCCCTCTCATTTAATTTACGTAAAGTCTGGGAAGGTGGCAGTCCCATGTGCTGCGGGGGTCCACACGGCCCATCTCATTTAATTTCAATAACGCCCGGGGTGGTGGCGGTCCCAGGCGCTGTGGGGGTCCACATGGCCCACTGTCATTTAATTTAAATAAAACCCTGGGGAGGTGGTGGTCCCCGGGTCTGCCGGGAGGTCTTTGCTTCCCCTGCATTTAATTTAAATAAACCCCAGGGGAGGTAGGGGTCCCCGGGGCTTCAAGAAGCTATAGGAGGGGGCCCCATGTGCAACCCTCCAATTTTTATTATATGCCTCTGGGACCTTTCCTTACCCAGGTGATTAATTTAAAGCATGCGCCCGTTATTTTGGCGCAAACTCACGAATATTGTGAATTCACTGCACCATTTTTTTGCATTGATTTATGCCTCCTGGGGTCCCAGGGGAACCACAAGACCATGGCTTGGGGGTCAAGGTATTCCTACCCTGCCCCCTATTCTATTTTTGCAGTTTTATTTCTTGGGACTCCGGTGAAGCAAGTCCTAAGATGGCTGCTAACACTTCCTGGTTGAAGTGTGGGCAGCCAATCAGAGCTCTGCATTTCCCTGCACTAGCTCATTTTTTTTAGCGAATAATCACAATGTTACCACAAAATATCCTTGAACAAAGATGTCCCTAACTTTTTCGTCTTAAATTTCTAAAGAACTACTGAACGTATTTACATCAAATAACAAAAAGCACAATCTTCGTAACCAAATCTAATTTTTACCAAATTTGGTGTAATTCCGTCCACAAATTTAAGCTGTAGTCTTATTGACAGGTCCTACAGGAATTAACATTGCAAACTCACTCTTATTGAGTCTCATTTTTCTTAGTCCCCGCTTCACAAACTGCCCTGAAACTTTCCCTGTGCAACAAGAATCACTGGCGTACGTATTTTGCAGTATATCCTGAAGATTTGTCAAATGAGAGCAAAGTGATTGGCAAGTCAAAAATGCTTTTCCTATGGAAACATGGTCCTACCTATAACTGCCAACTACCGATTGCACAAAAACAATCACCCTACAACGCAGACAAACGTGCACCATGGCGCAAGGGTGCCTGCATTGGCGCATGGCAGCCCATTGTGCGCCAATGCTGGGGAAAAGGACAGGAATGCATTCCTGCCCTTTTGTTTTGACATAGGGCAGTGCAGCACGATTCCTTGCAGTGTTGCCCTGCGCCAAAACCTCGTAAATGAGGCCCAGAGTGTGTAAGTCTTTTATGATGCAAGGTTTTTAAGAACATGAATTGTATTCAGTTGCTATTGAGTTCACAGCTTCTTCCAAGTGGGCAGCATTTATTGGATCTCATCATCAGGGCCCCAATATTAATATGTTAACTTTGTCTAGCAAATAGAGATCAGTGATGGCAGGCATCCAGGGTGTCATGTGCGCGGTTTATGCTGTCGCTGTATATGCCTCCACGGATCCCCTCACTAGCACCTTTCAACAGTGCCCATCATCATTCCATAGCCGCTCTCTCACATAAATGTTGCTTGTTTGAAAGCGTTGGTGGGGGTTGGCATTACTAATAAGAATGTATATCTACCTAAATGAGCCCTTTTTAGCAACATTAGGAATAGATAATGAAAGACCAACCTATATTATGCAGTTCGCGTGTGGCTCTTTGTTGCCAGTTTATAAGTCACTGTTCTATATCAGGATAGTAACTCATGAACTTCTGTAACAAAAGGATCTCTGAGACCAAAGCAGTTGCCCAATGAGCTATACACATAAAATACAGTTCTGTGATCTGCATGATGCACATTCTTCGCAGCAGTCATTCTTCTGCACTACTTAACGATGAGTCAAACTGCCTCTAGAGAAAACTCTGATCTCTCTTCAGCAGGAGCACTGACCACCAGATATAACTTGTCATTATTATTGCTGCCTGAAAACAGCTGGACCACAAGGAACAGCAGCAGGTGCTTTCACAACCGTAAGTAATTTCTGAACACAGCGCCCCGACCCGAGGTCAGCACCAGGTGCGGCTGCACCGGTCACACCACCCAAAAGCCGGTCTTGATTTGAAGTATGGAGATCCAGTAAGTGTTTGGGAGACACTCAAGGATTTGATGACACTGCATGTTCTCACTGTTCGTGTTACTGGAAGATACATATATTGTGTTTCTAATTTGTTTTTGAATTCTCTAACAATTCCTGAACTTTCAAATACATATTCGGGTAGCAGAACGGCAACAGGTCTACAATTTCATATGAGCACATTAGATGCAAATGTGCAATTGCAGATTTAACGTTTTTCTATGGCACTTCATGTGTATTATTAATCTTTGAAGAAACCCTTCATCTACACTCCCCATCAACTTTGTAGTTCTTCCCTACGAATGTGAGGGTGTTTATCAACTTTTGCAGTTGAACCAATCAAATATGGCCACAAACCTTTCATTAACTTTGGGTTTGTAAAAACAAACTTTCGCCACGCTGGCGGAATGTCCATCCTGGCAAATGCTATTTGCAGATTTAAAAGACACGCGATCTGAAGCCTGGGAATCAAGAATGTGACATTACCAGAGTGCACAAAAGGTAAGCTCAGGGGTTCAAACACATTAGAGACAGAATCCCCCTGTTTATGCTGGTGTACACTGTACAAGATGCTTTCTTCCCAAGACTTGCTCTTCTCTCACTCACTGCTTTATGTGCTCTTTCCTTCAAGAGAGCTGTTTACATCTTCAAGTTTCCTGATTGGTGGAGCTTTGAAGGGGAATGGGCTGTGTGCTGCTCTGGCATAGGCTATGATCAGAGCTAATCAATAAACAAGCCGATGCAAAAGACTGCTTGCCTTATTTTCAGACACTGACAATTGCTCAGGCCGCGTTCCGGTCAGTAGTTTTCCCCCTACTGTGACATTCTAGGCAAAAAAAGTCAAATGCAAATCAGTCTTAGTGGCGTCCTAATAACAACAGTTCAGCCGGGACTGCAAGGCCAGGTCGCCTCCATACTAGAATACCAGGAACCCCAGACTAGTTTTGGTCTAATTAGGCCTCTTCAGTGAGGTATCACTTGAGCCCTCTGGCACAGCAAGGGATCAAAGTCTGGGCATTCCAGACCCACTTAGGGTGTATACTCCGACAAACATCAAGGTGAATGTAATTACTCTCAGCTACTAAAATCCCACCAATCGTGTTTCAAACACTGATCCGAGCTTAGGTCTCCAGAAGCACTATTGGTTGCACAATCACAGCAGAGTAAAATCCACATGACACTGTAAAGCTCTTCACTCCCATTTGTCCATCTGAAAAAAAGTCACGTGAAGAGGCTCTCATAAGAATAGCTTACCTATTAAACCTTTACATCAAAAGCAAAGGGTATCAGAATAAACCTTTATGCACCTCTAACAAATAATAATCCTACATGCATTTTTCTACAGCATTATGTATTTTCTTCATGAAAGCGCGGGATTTCACTTCTAGAGTCTGCTTACCATTCTCCAGAATTCCGTCACAGGTCGACTGGACCTTTTTACCTGTCATAGAATGAATCAGGCAATCTATCCACCAATAGCCAATCAAATTTCAACAATTCCCATTGTTTTCTCCCAAAGAACCACCGACTAAGGACTAAGTTTGTAGATTTATTACATAACCAAAAACAACTGAAGGTATAAACACCTCAACAAAAGGTTCAGAAGATAAACAGGCACTAATACAAACATAACCCTACGGAAAAGTCTCAGACGGCTTATGAATAATACCAGAATCAATTCGAGAATCATCAGGCTAACAAGAATTGCTATAACCTGAGTTCTAGTATGCATTGGAAAAGAGTATAAATCAGGTTAATCTGTCCCTACACTATACTAAGTGACATCCCTACTCAGCAATAGCCCAACCTAATAAAGGTGTCAGCCGTGGTGACTTCCAAAGAAGTTCACTCACTTTCTTTCTACTTAGTCTAGAGACTCTTCAGTCATAGCTAAGCTCTCTGTCAACCAACTGCTTCCTCTCGCTCCTTAGCCCATCTGCTCTGCCTCCACCCTTGGGGTGCTGTCCCTAATACAAAACCCCACAATGCGGACGACACGCCTTCAGGTACGCCCCTCTCAAAAGTGTTGGTTTTCAGAATTTTCCATCATGGCACATCTCCATCTTTGTCCGTTAAGACGTCCTTGGGTCCCAGACTCTCCTTCGCTTCAAGTTGCTTCCATGAATTCCTCGGCTACTCCTCCATGTCTGAGTCTAGCATCCTAACACTCATACACAATGGGCCCTTCTACTTTACTGTCTACTTGATCCGGCACCTGCAAAGGAATACATGTGAAACGGCTCACAAATTCTTTAATGTTGCAATTGACTTTAGCTAAAAGCAGCTTTCTTCATAAACCATTTCTACGATTTAATGCTAAGCAAAACATTTTCGATCAGGCCTACACAATTTCCATAGACTGGGCCTCTGCACGTTTATAGGCCCAACATCCTAACATGAGCATCTCGTTCGTTTCTTAGGCCTCCATCTTTAAAGCAAATACATTTTCTACTTCAAGCACTTGTATAACGTATAAAAGGTACACTATGAACTTTAATATAGCAGAACTAAGTACATAATGGTGATCTTACTGAACACCTCTTATTAGTGAAAGGCTTCACGTCAAACGACATTTCTTTGTTAGAACGAAATTATTGATTTTCAAAACTCTTAACATTAGCTCTACATGTATTTCAAATACCGAATACATTGGTCCTCAACCCTACATTACAGTTTGAACACGATTAGTAAGTCCTCTATATATCCGGGTGTTAACTACTTGTACATATGGTACACCCCTACAACATTTTTCTCCTGTTTGGCGCTCTCTCAGTTCCCCCTTTGATGACCTGTGTCATCACCATCATTACACCATCACTAAGGGTAAGGACTGAGTTATACAGAGCTTGCCACCATTTTCCCTCGCCTGAGCATCTCCAATGCTCTCAAGCTCCGATATTGACTGTCCTGCAAGTTCTCCATTCTTCGCTCTTGTACTCTCATCGATCTTTCCATCCTAGTTGACCTATACCACTTGTACACTCTTACCAAATCCCACAATCCAATCACACAGGCCACAGCTATGATGAGGGGTTTCAGTACAAACCCAAGGAAACTCCTTCCCAGGTTTGCAAACCAGTTTCCAACATTTCCAACTCCCTTGCCAACCTTCTCCCACACGTTCTCTTGCGTCAGATCTTCAATTTCATAATGAATGGCAGTAATGTTACTTATATATTTCTTCAGATCCTTGGAATGGTCTGGAATATACGTGCAACATTCCTGTACCTTCAAAAGTTTACAGACTCCTCCCTCTTTTGCTAGAAGGACGTCTAAAGCAAGACGGTTCTGTAAAACCATTGTCCTTATCGACAACATCTCACCCTCAACCAACACTAATGACTTAGCAGTATTCATTGACAGTTCATCCACCACAGTTGCCAACCGCCGTATCTTCACGTCATTCAAAATCACTCCCAACATAGGTATCACTGCTCCGAACACATCTCCAACTATTGCACCAGCACTTTCACCTCGCTTTACCCTCGTCTGCCGTCCTCCCTCCAAAAGAGCAAAATCCTCAGTATGGTAAATCTTGGGAAAAATGATCGCTAGGTAACACGTTCCGTACCATTTTTCCGGCAATCTTACATACGCATTCCTTCCGCAGACAAAGTAAACAGTAGGAATCACCTGCAACACGCTCTTCAAGAAATCCTTCGTGTAATACTCCAGTGTGAAAGTATGTTCACATGTAGTATGACCCACATACACATTCTCATAATACGTCTGTGGTCTGTGAATACACAATTTCCCTTTCTGCACTTCATCTAGAGCTATCAGACCATAACTCCCTCCTGACTTGTGCTGCTTCTCCTCATCCGTCCAATCAACTTTACCTTGCCCTGACTCTTGCAACTGTTTTTGCCTTTGTGCCTGTCTTCAACTTGTTCTATGAACTTCTTCTCTGTCTCTGATAACAAACATGTCAAATTGTGTCGGTGTGCATATGAGGTGTCTAACTCTTGTGTCGGAATGAAAAAATACCCAAGTCTATCCTCTGACTTATAATAATCGAACTTATTCAGGTGTTTATAAGCAGGGACTTCTGGTAGCACTGCATCATAATTCGAAAAGAAATATTCAAAATGGTTTCTCCCATAAAATATACTAAGCAGCAAACTACATGAAATTCCATATGTCAATGGAAGGTGATGGTATCTAATACCCTCATCTACTGAAGCCGGCAATTGCATACACACATAACAGTCTTTCGCATCCATCGCATCAATGTATTCATACAACAACTTTGCATATGCATTCTGCCCAAAATTGCCTTTAGACAGATCGGTATGTAACCTATGACTCTCCTCTTCCAGCAAAGCCTTCTCCGCTCCTACCTTGACCTCTTTCTTGCTAGAAGTGGTAGGTGTCGGTGTTCCCTCAACCTTCGCTGCCTGCTCATGTGGTACTAAATAAGAAACTATAACTACTAAGAAAATAAAGAATATCACTGCTCCTATAAGGGTGCCTACAATGCACTTGGCCCTACGAGTCGGGTTTCCAGCCTCCATGGTTTCGGAACACTGTAGTTCGATTTCAACAACAACCCAAAGTCTCTTTCTTGGTTATTTGAGTCTCTCGAACCACACCTCTGAAAGCAAAAATCCCCGTTTTAGTTCTTTTCTTGCATCAACAACAGACAACCCTAACCCTTCTCCGTCCTCTGAGGAAAGTCCCTAAATTTCTTCTTCTTCCACTCGGCTCTAGGTTAGTTCAACAGCTATTTACAAAAGTCTTTAGTAATCAATGATAATATTTGCTCCAACTGCCATTAGCACATAATCCAGAAGTTCCATGCGAAGCACAACAGATTCGTAAGATGGTATCTCTGGACCAAATGTAGGAAAAATCAGTCTATCCAGGATTAAATCACGTATCTTGCTTAGGTAAGGGGGATTAGGAATGGTGAGTGTCAGTACGCCTTCGATCTCAAGTCTTGGCACCAACAGCACCACTTCCAACTTAACATTTGGGGTCGTACTGGTCACCGACACAGCCCTCACCCTCCCTGATCTCAGTACACCGGGCATTTGTCAAAGGGTAGGTCCACTCAGGAGTGGCGTATCTTCGACAAGGTACTCTCACCCTCCTCGACCTTCTCGGACCTCCTTGTTCTGGTTCTTGTTCTCCCTCTTCCTGGTCTGATTCTTCAGATACAGGGGCAAGATCTCTTTCGGAAACCAGTCTTACGTTCAGTCGCCTCCGCCTCTCGGGCCAATGAGCCTCTACGCTTCTCACCCTTCTGTTCCTCCTTGGTACGCCCTGCTCATCACTACTTTCAGCTTGCTCTGCGCTCAGGTCACCTTCACAGCCACTTCCCCATTCAGAGGCAGACTCAGTGTCACTGTTGTCGTGATTTCCTTCAGTTTGATCAGATGAGTTACCGGCTTCTTCAGACACCCCCACAGCTTGACTTGTCCCCTCTTGTGGATCTTCTTCCACGTCCGGATTTTCATCTACGAGGGGGGCTGTTTCTTCCAGGGGTGCAGGAACTCGTCGGGTGTGAGAAGCATGGACCCAGTTTGGCAATCCTCCACACTTCACAGCAGTGTTCGTCACCAAGATAACTTGAAACGGTCCTCTCCAGCGCACATCCAGGCAGCTTTTCCTTACGTGCTTCCGCACCAAGACCCAGTCACCCGGGCACAAGTCGTGACAAAGGTCTCTAGATGCCGGAATTTCAGCAGCCTGCACCTGAAGGGACACAGAATGGATGACATCAGAAAGTCCTTTGCAATAATCAAGAATCAGATCATCTGTGATATTTAGCAAGGCTGTTGTAAGAATAGATGGCAGTCTCATAGCCCTCCCCATCAATACTTCGTGAGATGAGAGTCCTGTCCTCCTGTCTGGCGTACTACGCATGCTCACTAGCACCAACGGTAATGCATCTGGCCATTTCAGGGACGTAGATGAGCACACTTTCGCCATTCGAGCCTTGAGGGTTCCATTTATTTGCTCCACTATGCCAGAAGCCTCTGGTCGGTAGCTACAATGCAGTCTCTGGTCAATGTTCAGTGCAGAACAGAGCATCTTCACAACTTCGCTATTAAAATGCGTCCCCCTGTCCGATTCGAGAGAGGTCGGAACCCCGAATCGTGGCACTAGCTCCCTCAACAATAACTTTGCTACTGTGAGTGTATCGCACCTACGAGTTGGGTATGCCTCAACCCACCTGGAAAACACACACACGATCACCAAGACATACCTGAGGCGATTACACCTCGGCATCTCAATGAAATCAAGTTGCATCCTATAGAAAGGTCCGCCGGACCTCCCAATGTGACCCATTGTAACTGGTGTTCTTTTCCCAACGTACATTTGTTGACATGTAACACACCTCTGACATACTGCTTCCGCAGCCGTTCGGAATTTCGGGTTGTACCAAGTCTGTCTGAACACACACATCATCGCATCTCTACCCAAATGTACAGGACCATGTATCTGTCGTGCCATCGGACTCACCAGTTCATTCGGCAACACCGCTCTCCCATCGGCCGAAACCCATAAGTCCAACTCTCCTTTGACACAACCAGCCATCTCCCATACCTTTTTCTCATAGTCTGACGCCTGCTCCTGCATGCTCTTCAATTCTTCCCAGGTATCTGCCACCTCAAGCATCATGCTTAACTCAGTCCTTCCCTGTGCCCCTTCAACAGTTTGTTCAGTAAATGAGTATCCCTGCTCGGCACAGTAACGTGCAACTTCATCAGCATAACAATTTCCCTGGGACACAAAGTCAGTACCCTTTGTATGTGCAGTGCATTTCACAGCGGCTATCTCTGCAGGACCCTGCAAAGCTTCCAACAGCAATCTGATAAATTCTCCATTCCTGATAGGGGAACCTGATGATGTCATGTAACCCCTTTGAGACCACAACTGACCGAAGTCATGAACCACACCGAACCCATATTGGCTGTCAGTATATATGGTGATCCGAATTTTGTTGGCTGCCAGACAGGCACGCGTCAGCGCAATTATCTCAGCCACCTGAGCGGAGTATACTCCTTCCAGGCAGGCCGCTTCGACTATTCCAGTAAAAGTACATACAGCAAAAGCTGCTCTCAACTGACCAGTATTGTCCCTTACACATGAGCCATCAACAAAGAAAATTTCATCAAGGTCTACCAGTGGCTCATCAACAATATCCGGTCTGGGTTTGGTGCACAGTTCAGTCACATCAAGGCAATCATGGTCTTCACAATCATTGTCTAAGTCACTTGGCAATGGCATCAAAGTAGCAGGATTCAAGACCGAGCACCTCCTAAGGGTCACATTCTCCGCAGCAAGTATAACCTGCTCGTAGCGTGTGAGCCTATTATTTGTCAAGTGCTGCGTCTTGGTCCTGGTCATCAACAGTTCCACTGAGTGGGGAACATGTACCGTCAGTGAATGACCCATCACAATGCTTTCACACCTTTCAATGCTGACACCTGTTGCAGCAACGGATTTGAGACATCCGGGCAACGTTGCGGCTACTGGATCTAAGGTAGCCGAGAAGTAAGCAACTGGTCTACGGACTCCTCCATGATCTTGTGCTAAGACTGCCAAAGCACACCCCTCTCTCTCACAACAGAACAGTGAAAATGGTTTGGCGTAATCAGGCATTTCGAACGCCGGAGCGCGACACAAGTCCTCTCGCAGCTCAAGGAAAGCCATCATACAGTCTTTGTCCCATGGTACCGGATCACTTACATCCTTGTGCGTCAGTTTCTGCAAAGGTTTCGCCTTCAGGGAAAAATTGGCAATCCACTGGCGACAGTAGCCAACCATACCCAAGAACATCCTAACCTCTCTCTAGGTCGAAGGCACCATTATCCTCATGATCGCCTCAATCCTGTCAGGCGACACTTTCCTCTTTTCCTTCTCTATTCTGTGACCCAGATACTGTACTTCAGATAAACAGTACTGTAACTTGCTGGGGGATACCTTGTGTCCATTCTCTGCCAAATGGTTCAACAAGGCAATGGTGTCAATTGTACAAGCATCTTCTGTCTCTGACGCAACAAGGAGATCGTCTATGTACTGTACGAGAACGGAGTTCTGCGGCAGTACCAGACTCTCAAGATTCCTTTTCAGCAACTGATTAAAGATCGATGGGCTCTCCGTATACCCTTAGGGAATACGACACCACGTTAGAACGCGATTCTCCAGCTTGAACGCAAAAAGAAATTGGCTCTCCTCATGCAATGGAATCGAAAAGAAAGCCTGACACAAATCTATCACAGAAAACCATTCAGCTTGGAACGGTATCTGAAACAGTATCACTGACGGATTCGGTACCACTGGACAGCATGGAACAACTACGTTGTTCACCTTTCGCAAACCCTGCACAATCCTAAACTTCCCGCTAGGCTTCTGCAAACCCATGATCGGGGAGTTCCATGGACTGCCCATGACTTCCTTCAGAATTCCCTGTCTAATCATGGATTCGATCACAGGTCTTATCCCTGCAATCGTTTCCGGAGTCAACTTGTATTGGGGTGTTCTTGGGAACTCAGCATTCGGCCTCACTTGAATCTTAACTGGCTCCACTCCTCTAATCAAACCTATCTCCTCTCCTGTAAAGTCCCACACTTCCGGTGAGACTGAGTCCCTCAAATCCCAAGGGAGTTCCTCCACAGTTAAGGCAGGATACAATTCTATGCACACATGCGTGTTTGCAACCTTAAAGGCAGCATCATCGTCATTTGTCTGCAACTCTACTCCCCTCGGGGTACAGTAGATGGTACAATTGAGTGTACACAGGAGATCTCTTCCTAACAGACACACAGGACTGGAATCACACACTACGAAATGGTGGTTGTCCCTGAAACTTCCGATCTTCACTGGGACTGGTTCAGTCAGTGGGTTTGTCATTCTTCTGTTTGCAACGCCTACAACTTGGATAGTCTGTCCTGAAAGAGGTAAGTTGGGGACTATTGCAGAACGTACAGTGGAACGGGAAGCACCAGTATCAACCAAAAAGGTGGTTGGATGTCCATCTACATCCGCCTCCACGAATGGTCCCCTCTGATCTACCTCCAAAACTGCCCCGAGGGTACAGTCTTCCTCCCCACTCAGGCATCGTCCCATCACTGGGTCAAAGTAATAGTACTCGTCCCCTTCAATTATGAAAGGCATCTGCTTGTAAACCTTGTTCCCTGCTGAAATCCTTGGTGGCTGGGGAACCGTAGCCCTAGGGGCTGAAGTCCCCCCTTTAGCCGTCTTGTACTTGGTTACTGTTACTTTCTGTACCGGAGGGGCTTGAACCTCCTCCTCTTCTTCTTCCTGCCCTTGATTCTCTGGGTTATGGGGACACTCGCGTCTCCAATGTCCGACCTCGTGACACTGATGACACTTGGTTGTCTTTTTCAAAGTCGCCAGGTCTATCCTTGGTCTTAGGCCTTCCTCGTTGTCCCTTTTCTGTCCCCCTTGTTTTCTCCCTAAGGTTCCGTTTCCTGACTGACCCTGTCCTCCCGATTGCATCTGGACTAACATCAGTTTATCCTAAAGCTTCTTTGTCTTAGAATCTATCTCGTCACTGCAATACCTCGCGTACCTCACGACCTCGTCCAGAGGCTTGTTCTGCCAACAAATTAAATGTTGTTGTATCATGAGACAAATATCAGGTCTCAGTCCTAGAACAAACTTGGACACAAACTGTCCCATGTCCTTTGGATCCATCACATCCAATCCACTGTACTGCTTAAAGATCTGCAATAATCTCTCATAAAACTCGTGAACTGTCTCCTTCGGTTCCTGCCTAGTCCGATCTATCTTCACCCAGTCAATGTCCTGTGGTGGTACCTTAGTCTTCAACCACGTGATCGCCTGCTCATACTTTATCATTACCCTGGGTGAGGGTCCATTCGTGGTAGCATCTCGGTCTGGCTCCACTATGGGCCATTCAACACTGACCTTACACGCTATCCACAGGTCTCCTGGAACCACAATGTCAAACAGTGTGTTTAGATCAATCCACAGTACCATTGAGATCTTAACAAACCTCTCTACCTGTTTGTACCATTCCACTGGACTCTTGCGTAACTTCGGAAACGAGTTCGTAAAGGCAGCCAAGTCCCCCCTACTCCAGGGTACATGTACATATTCCCCGTGAGCCACCTCCCGCAAGGGGTACGCCTCTGCATGCATCAACCCTCCTCCCGGGGATGTCTCAATAGCGCTTCTCCTGACACTCTTTTTCTTTGACCACCTTTCCTCCCATTTGTCTAATTGGGTCCAGGTTCGGAGTCCCACGACCAGTTCCCTGATGTGGGTTTTTAATCCGATCACCCTCTTCTCTTCTAGATCTTGGTCCGAGTACTGCAACCTATGGCCGCCCTGTAATGCTTTCGTCCTAGTCAAATCCACAGCATACTTATTCGCTAATTTGGACAATTTCTCATGAGCTGTCCTGGCCCTTCGAGTAACATCTTTCGCCACGAACAATAGTTCATATGGTTCATAAAGTTCGATTCTCTCTAGTGGCAGTGTGCCTTCCACTATTTCCTCCACTTCTGATTTGAGTCTCAGTACATCAATCCTTCTTGCCTTTATCGCCGCCCTCAATGTACCTTGGCTAGAGGTCCCATTAGAGTCCCTCCCGCCACAGTCCTGACTCATTCGTCTGTCCTCTTCGGGTGTGTTATGGGGAACCCTTCAATTTTCCCAACTGTCGTGGTCCCATTCCCTTCTAGTATCGCTAGGGGTGTGTTGGGATGCCCCCCTACTTTCCACACTCCCGCGATCCCATTCCTGCCTGCTTTCGCTAGGCGCGCAGTGAGACACCCCCCTGCTTTCCTGGTTTCCACTGTCAAAATCATTCCTCGACCTGTTGCTCTGGGTATCCACAATCGTTTCCCAAGTTCTCAAATCAGGCCTTAATTCTCTAATTGACCTTGGCCGTGGTCCTCTCAAGTCCATTGGTCCTCTCAAACCCCCCTGCTCTTCAGATGAGTCTGCCGATGCTGCCAAAGGGGTGCTCCTTTCTACAGGTCTTGGTAATTGGCTCCACCTGTCTGTCCCATTACTCCTTTCTTCACTGATACTTCTCTCTCTCTCTGTTTGTGGTGGACCCTCGCCTTGTGTCTGTTCTGGATTGTACACTGATACTATGGGACCTATGGTAACAGGTACCGTAAGAGCATCTGGCAGTCTCCGAGAGTCAACCCCCTCTTCGACCTGTACTTTTTGTACCGTAAATCTTCCCACTACACTCGTCGTTGGAGAAGGTGGAGGTGCCCTTTCTCCCTCTACCGAGCTGAACCTGTTCCCTAAGGGGCTCAAGCCCCTCTCTGTTGGGACGCCACCGTCCGCGTCGGAGGCTTCCCTGCTCATTGCTGATGCTGACCCTCCCTCCGCCTCAGGATTATCTGGAGGTGGTCTCTCTGACAACAGTCGCTCTCTCAGACTGTCATCCGTTTCACTGTCCTCATCTTCAGTACTCCTTCTCTGCGCATCCCCTGTGTTGACCAACAACGGGTACAACCTGTCCCCTTCGATGGTCTGCACTCTCCACCTCTTGGCCAGTGCATCCCATCTCGCATCTTGAACCGCCCTAACTGATCTTTTCACTCTTTCTTGTCTCCTATCTCTGTTCCTTTCATGGGCTGCCCTGATCCACACATTTAGCGCTTCAAACTGTGTTGGTCTAGGCAAAGGTCGCAACGCAGCCATAATTGCTTTTAGCTGATACAACACCTCTAATCTGAATGTTCCATATTTAGGAAAAGTCAATTCCTCGCTTCCCTCTGTCATCTTACACCAATTCTCAAGCCACAATATGGTATGCAGCCCGACATTCGTAGCCATATAATGGGCTGGGGTATCCTCGGGTGGAGCCTCTTCCCCACCCCGAGGTTCTAACTTCTTTTCACCTTTGAAACAATTTCGCAACACTTTTAAGCATTTCATGATGAAACCCACAACGTTTCCTTGTTTACAGCGCTCTTTTAATTCCCGATGACAATCCACCAATCCCAGCGCGGCTCCACACTAACCGCCCTATCCCAGCGCGGCTCCTTCTGACGTCACTCGCCTCCGTTTCGCAGCAGTTCCCCTCCTCTCTCCGCTCTTTTCCCGGTCACGCATGCGTCCCAATCATACACTGGAAATGATCACTTCCGACCAAGCAACCACCACCTTGACTGTACGTCCACAGTCTGACTGTAATTGTCACCAAACTGGCAAATGTCTGTCCACGAACGACCGGACAATCGCCTCGCTGATAGGTTACAAACACACGGCAACTTCCGACCAGCGTCCGTTACCCACGCACTCACACATTCGTTCCCCCTATCTCGGTCCTGCGGGCGATCAATGGTACCTCATGACCCCCTTAACAATGGTTGACAATTACTATAGGTGTTCGATACACCCGAACTACTTAAACTCCACTTGAGCCTAAGATTTTCACTGGTTGCGCGCGCTCACAACCTGATCTCCTTACACACTACAGGCACTCAACTCCGCAAGACAATACAACACAACAATACAAACGTATCACCGCAATCTAACAACGCATGACCCTTTTTCATACTCACTCTCTTTCCGACCTGCTGCTTTCTGCCGCACCTTCACTCTCCGTCCGTTTCCATGGAACGCCATCCTCCGTCCGCGACTCTCTGGACACTCGCCATTGGTTCTCTATGGGCCTCGGGGAAATCTCAACCTACTCTAGATTGCCCTCACTCCAGAAGATAAACCATCCTACTCTGCTACCAACTGAAAGGGCGGGATTTCACTTCTAGAGTCTGCTTATCATTCTCCAGAATCCCGTCACAGGTCGACTGGACCTTTTTACCTGTCATAGAATGATTTAGGCAATCTATCCACCAATAGTCAATCAAAATTCAACAATTCCCATTGTTTTCTCCCAAAGAACCACCGACTAAGGACTAAGGGGTCGATCAGGATGGCGGACGGAAGAGCCACCGCGGCCCTGGAGTAGGCGGAAAAAGCCTTTTCCGTGTCCGCCTGCCGCGGATACTCCGTCCGCCATATCAGGATAGGAAAACGTGTCAAATTTCCGTCCGCGACGGAAAAACACGCTCCGCCGGCCAACTACACACGACCACGCGGCGGACGGAACACATCCAAACGCTCCGCCGTACGCACTGACGTCGAAGACCGTCCCCCAAATCAAGATGGCGGAAAACACACATAAAACCGCTGCGGAAAAACAACCTGTCTTAACACGGCGGAATCCCCACAGCGAACATAGGTGACACAGCCGAGATACCCACCGCAAGCTGACCACCACCATGGACCCGGCGCTACACGCTTTCCCGATGCTCTTCGCGATCCACCACGTCCTAGTCATGGCCTACTATGGACGACGACGCAGGTAAGGTACAAACCATTGGCTGTCTGGAGGGGAATACCAGCAAGGGACGTGACGTAGGGAGGGGGAGTGTCATGTTACTGAAACCACTGATGAGAAGCATATACGAATACACATTAGCAGTACGCAAGCAGGAATGACAACGACAGACCACGAGACTTGATAGACTACCTTTATTGTCAAATAATAGGGGTCAAATCACAGTGTATGCGTGAACATGGGCAAAGTGGGCACCAGAGCAGGTACAACATAGCAGGTAACGAGAGGGCAGCATGCAGTATCAGAGCATCAACAGGGCATTGTGCATTACAGAGCAGGTACATCAGAGGCAGGTAACGAGAGGCCAGTATGCAGTATCAGAGCATCAACAGGGCATTGTGCATTACAGAGCAGGTACATCAGAGGCAGGTAACGAGAGGGCAGTATCAGAGCATCAACAGGGCATTGTGCATTACAGAGCAGGTACATCAGAGGCAGGTAACGAGAGGCCAGTATGCAGTATCAGAGCATCAACAGGGCATTGTGCATTACAGAGCAGGTACAACAGAGGCAGGTAACGAGAGGGCAGTATCAGAGCATCAACAGGGCATTGTGCATTACAGAGCAGGTACATCAGAGGCAGGTAACGAGAGGGCAGTATCAGAGCATCAACAGGGCATTGTGCATTACAGAGCAGGTACATCAGAGGCAGGTAACGAGAGGGCAGGTTGCAGTATCAGAGCATCAACAGGGCATTGTGCATTACAGAGCAGGTACATCAGAGGCAGGTAACGAGAGGGCAGCATGCAGTATCAGAGCATCAACAGGGCATTGTGCATTACAGAGCAGGTACATCAGAGGCAGGTAACGAGAGGGCAGTATCAGAGCATCAACAGGGCATTGTAGAGTACAGAGCAGGTACATCATAGGCAGCACGTGAGAGGGGCTAAGTGCATCAACAGTCCATTGCACAGAACAGGTTGATAAAAGGCAGCACATGAGAGTGCAGAATGCAGCATCAGAGCATCAACAGGGCATTGTAGAGTACAGAGCAGGTACATCATAGGCAGCACGTGAGAGGGGCAAAGTGCATCAACAGTCCATTGCACAGAACAGGTTGATAAAAGGCAGCACATGAGAGTGCAGAATGCAGCATCAGAGCATCAACAGGGCATTGTAGAGTACAGAGCAGGTACATCATAGGCAGCACGTGAGAGGGGCAAAGTGCATCAACAGTCCATTGCACAGAACAGATCCATCAGAGGCAGCACGTGAGAGGGGCAGTATGCAGTATCAGAGCAACAACAGGGCATTGTGCAGTACAGAGCAGGTACATCATAGGCAGCACGTGAGAGGGGCAAAGTGCATCAACAGTCCATTGCACAGAACAGGCCCATCAGAGGCAGCACGTGAGAGGGGCTAAGTGCATCAACAGTCCATTGCACAGAACAGGCCCATCAGAGGCAGCACGTGAGAGGGGCTAAGTGCATCAACAGTCCATTGCACAGAACAGGCCCATCAGAGGCAGCACGTGAGAGGGGCAGTATGCAGTATCAGAGCATCAACAGGGCATTGTGCATTACAGAGCAGGTACATCAGAGGCAGGTAACGAGAGGGCAGTATGCAGTATCAGAGCATCAACAGGGCATTGTGCATTACAGAGCAGGTACATCAGAGGCAGGTAACGAGAGGGCAGCATGCAGTATCAGAGCATCAACAGGGCATTGTGCATTACAGAGCAGGTACATCAGAGGCAGGTAACGAGAGGGCAGGTTGCAGTATCAGAGCATCAACAGGGCATTGTGCATTACAGAGCAGGTACATCAGAGGCAGCACAACTACGTGTCCCTACCAACCCGTCACAGGGACCACAAGAGTGCCACGCAGTTCTCAATGGACACACCATGTGAATTAACATTTGAGTGAAGTGTACAGCACGTCACATCACAGAATCAGGGGGGACTGCGTGAACTACCTGCCTCGGACACACTGGCAGCACCAGCAACAGGAGTGTGAGACACAGCCACAGCCCGAGTGACACACACATGGGCCACGGACCCAGACACACTGGCAGCACCAGCAACAGGAGTGTGAGACACAGCCACAGCCCGAGTGACACACACATGGGCCACGGACCCAGACACACTGGCAGCACCAGCAACAGGAGTGTGAGACACAGCCACAGCCCGAGTGACACACACATGGGCCACGGACCCAGACACACTGGCAGCACCAGCAACAGGAGTGTGAGACACAGCCACAGCCCGAGTGACACACACATGTGCCACGGACCCAGACACACTGGCAGCACCAGCAACAGGAGTGTGAGACACAGCCACAGATGTAGTCACTGACACGTGAGCCACTGACCCAGACAGACTGCCAGCACCAGAAACAGGAGTGTGCAACACAGCCACAGATCTTCTAACTGACACGTGAGCCATAGACCCAGATACACTGCCAGGACCTGCAACAGGAGAGGGCACAACTGACACTGTGCCACCATCTGATACATGAGAGTCAACTGCACCGGCGCCACTGGGACAACTGAAATGATGAGCCACAGGGCTGTATGGGCCAGGAGGCAGGGTGGGCCTGGGAGCTGGGGATAGCTCACCTAGAGCCAAATCGGGGTTTGCAGGTGTCAATGGTGTGTGTCTGCGTTTCTTAGGGAGGTGTGAGTGCACCCTGGACAGGACAGGACTGCCAAGTGGTGGGGACTCCAAAGAATCACCACCCAGTATAGGTGGAGCAACTGCTGCCGGGGATCTGGTTTCGGGGGACGTGCTGGAGCCTGCTTGTCGTTTGCTCTGTGCCTGCCGCCTGGACTCGGAATGATGTGTAATGGGGGATGCAACAACAGGGGACACCCTCCTCTGCTTCTGACTGGCCTGGATGGGAGTGGAGGTATGGGGGGACTCCGCCGCGGAGACATCAGTTTGGCGTTTAGTAGAAAACATCAGCCTCAGTGCAGCCAGGGGTGAAGTATGCCTGTCCTTGATTGCGCCATTGTCCATGCTAGATGCCTTGTCCGTAGGATGTGCCTTATCCTTAGGTGGAGTGTTGTCTCTGGATGTAGCCTGTGCCCTGCTCGCCGCCCTGTTCCTGCCAGCAGACTTGTCGTCTGTGGTGCACCTGCCTCCAGCAGACACCTGCTCCCTGTGTGTGTCGCTGCCCTTGGGAGTGTTCCTATCCACTGCTGTGGGCCTGCTCTTGGGAGTCTCCCTGCTCTTAGTAGGTGCCTTAGTCTTCTCACTGTCCTTGGGAGTGTTCCTATCCACTGCTGTGGGCCTGCTCTTGGGGGTCTCCCTGCTCTCAGTAGGTGCCTTAGTCTTCTCACTGTCCTTGGGAGTGTTCCTATCCACTGATGTGGGCCTGCTCTTGGGAGTCTCCCTGCTCTTAGTAGGTGCCTTAGTCTTCTCACTGTCCTTGGGAGTGTTCCTATCCACTGATGTGGGCCTGCTCTTGGGAGTCTCCCTGCTCTTAGTAGGTGCCTTAGTCTTCTCACTGTCCTTGGGAGTGTTCCTATCCACTGCTGTGGGCCTGCTCTTGGGGGTCTCCCTGCTCTCAGTAGGTGCCTTAGTCTTCTCACTGTCCTTGGGAGTGTTCCTATCCACTGATGTGGGCCTGCTCTTGGGAGTCTGCCTGCTCTTAGTAGGTGCCTTAGTCTTCTCACTGTCCTTGGGAGTGTCCCTTACCTCTGCTGTGGGCCTGCTCTTGGGAGTCTCCCTGCTCTCAGTAGGTGCCTTAGTCTTCTCACTGTCCTTGGGAGTGTCCCTTACCTCTGCTGTGGGCCTGCTCTTGGGAGTCTCCCTGCTCTCAGTAGGTGCCTTTGTCTTCTGACTGGCCTTGTCCAAGGAACAGTCCATGGACATGTGAGTATCCCTTGCCTTCGGAGTACCTTTCGTGTTGAATGCCTGTGTAGCTCCGGAAGGCATGTCCCCCAACAACACTTGTGGATCCTGTGTGTGTACTCCAGTGCATCTGACGTCGTCTACGTGAACAGATTTAGCTGATCTAGGGGATGGGGTCTGTGCCCTGCGTGCCCTGACGTGCTGTCTGACGCTGCTTCTAGTGCAATAACCTGTATTTGAGTCCTGCTCTGAATAATCACTACCCCCTGAGACATCCAGCGGTGTAGATGGGGAAACAGAAGTAGCACCCTGTTCATTCGACTGTACTATTGCAGACGACACACTGCTTGCCAATGACTGCACTGTCCTGTGTAGACCTGCAAGATCGCCATGCATCCCTTCCATGAATGCCACCACCTGCCCCAACTTCCTATCATGATCCTGGAAAGCATTTGTCATATTGGTCTGACCCACACACAGCTGTCGCAGCAGATCAACGGCCTCAGCACACAGTGCATTTTGGCTCACCGTGGCAGGGGCAGCGGTGCCTGCACCGAACGCCACTCTGCTCCCCCTACTCCTCCGGCCACGAACAGTACATGGTGCAGTTGGCGGAAGTGTGGGCCCTGTGTGCTGTCTTCCGACAGAAGGTGATGAGTGCCCACTCCCAGTCTGTGACAACAGTGCAGGCTCACCAAGAGTGTCCGACGAGGAGGACGATGGTGTCTCCACATGCGAGTCCTCAGGGACGGTCCTGTCCCCCTCTCCGGCGCTGGCCTCCTCCGTGTCAGTCTGCGTGTGTGCGAAGTCTGAGCCGGACTCATTTCCTCGGCTACTCTCCACCGTCTGTGGCTGAGTGTCCTCTGTCAAAGCTGAAATGCACAGAAAAGATGTGTGAGTCATGGGCACACTCACGTACAGAAGGAACAGGATAGCCAAATCACATAGCAGACAAAGGTTCATGAGCCCTCAGCCTGCACATGGCCCACCCCTACCAGTCATCCTCACATTTTCTGCCATGGGGACATGGACCACTAGGGGATGTGCTTTAACACTCAACTACTAAGCAAGTGGCGTGTCAACATGGCGGACCTGGATGTCAAATGAGTACCACCCAATGGGACCAAAATGCCATCACAGGCATACATACGCAACACGGAACTCAATAGTGTGTCTGTGCACCAATACATGCATAGCACTCACAAGTTTCCTACACAGACAGTATGCTCACCGCTAGTTTGCTGTTGATCGGCACTCAGACTTTCGGCCAGTTCAGGATGCGTCACTGCAATGATACGGTGCATGAGAGGGGTCATGGAGCGTCGGGCCAGACGGGGCGTCCTTGGAATCAGGCCCAGTGTTACTTCCGCTACATTCTTGCTCAGCCTGGAAATGTCGTCCCAGCGTTTGTGGCAGTGTGTATGTCGTCTGTTGCACACCCCCAATGCCCGTACTTCCCGTGCTATGGTCCTCCACAGGTCCTTGCGAAGGTGCAGCTTGACCTACCATGATGGGAGACAAAAGGGTTTAAGTCAGTGGACAGGTGGCCTGTCACACACATAGGGGCAAGACGTTACTGTCAGCAGCCATGCACAATCAGGAACATATGTCTAGCCCACACTACACAGCTAAGATATAAATAGGCCTGATCATTTGGCCCCCTCATGCACACCAACATGTCCCACACTGCACTTACCACCCGTCCCGGTGCGCCGTAGAGGCGTCCATAGTTGCGGAGTACACCGTCCACGAGGACATCAAGCTCCGCGGCGGTGAAGGGTCGAGACCGGATCTCTTTGCCTCTCGACATGGCAAGATCACGGAGTATGGCACTAGAGCAGCAGTCGGTGGTCAGCTCAGCAGCAGCAGCAGCAGGTCGAGGTGATGGTCACAGGCAGCAGTCGGTGGTCAGCTCAGCAGCAGCAGCAGCAGGTCGAGGTGATGGTCACAGGCAGCAGTCGGTGGTCAGCTCAGCAGCAGCAGCAGGTCGAGGTGATGGTCACAGGCAGCACTGGTCCCCAGGGTAGGAAGTTTCATGTTGGCCAAGACACATATATAGGGCCCTCAGCACGTGTCAGTGGCATACGTCGCCAGCAATTGGTCAGCCCTGGAAGCGTGATCGTGAAATGGGCCAATGACTGGCCCTGTTGTTGCGGTGCACAGCTTCCGCTACTTGCGATTGGCCGTATGCGGCCAGCGTCCCTCTTCCCATTGGCTGCATGTGCAGGGACCGTGACGGGCACACATCGGCAACCGCACGTGCAAGCTTCAGGCACGGATGCTTCAGTTGCAACAATGTACTATCACTGGCGCCTCCATGGCGGTGCACGTACACAGCGGGGGAGGTGCAGGCCTATACACCCTGCAGATGTACTCAATGGACATGCCAGTTCATGACCCCCCTTACAGTCACCTTGCATCATCCACCGTACACCGGCCGGAGCGGCCGGCCCATGAACATCCGCCGTGCCCGGCCATGAACACAACCGCCATGGCCGGGCACGGCGGTTGTTCATGGCCGGGCACGGCCATGGCGGTTGTGTTCATGGCCGGGCACGGCGGTTGTTCATGGCCGGGCACGGCCATGGCGGTTGTGTTCATGGCCGGGCACGGCGGTTGTTCATGGCCGGGCACGGCCATGGCGGTTGTGTTCATGGCCGGGCACGGCGGTTGTTCATGGGCCGGCCGCTCCGGCCGGTGTACGGTGGATGATGCAAGGTGACTGTAAGGGGGGTCATGAACTGGCATGTCCATTGAGTACATCTGCAGGGTGTATAGGCCTGCACCTCCCCCGCTGTGTACGTGCCCCGCCATGGAGGCGCCAGTGATAGTACATTGTTGCAACTGAAGCATCCGTGCCTGAAGCTTGCACGTGCGGTTGCCGATGTGTGCCCGTCACGGTCCCTGCACATGCAGCCAATGGGAAGAGGGACGCAGGCCGCATTCTGCCTTTGGGAAGTAGCGGAAGTTGAGCACCGCCATGGCGGTGCCAAATATGTGATCTTGTCAGACGCTGCACCGTGATGTGTTGTGTGCAGTTGCGTCATGAGGGATGTGAGCGTGATTGTGAAAGGTCATATGTCATACAATATAGCATGTGTGTCCATACAATGGACATCGGTCGGCACACAATGGCCAACAGATGTGCATTCGTACGTGTTGACGTCGGGTTTGACCCTACAGACGTTGTTACATCTTCACAACTACACAGTACATCACGGCTGTGTGGCCAATTCATGCATCTGTTGTCGGTTTATTGTTGTGTCGAGGTGACTACAGTGGTGGTGGTACACATGCATTCCGTGTATGTGATTTATACGTTCTGTCACCATGCATGTCATTACCGTATGCACATCATCATTGGTGGTGGCATTTGTGCTTGATGACATGGCGTGTGTAAACTTATCGTTTGTGTGCATGCAGTTGCATGAGTGTCTGTGATGTGTCTACGATACATTAGGGTGACGACTGGAGTTATGTCAGTAAGGTACACATGTGATGGAGTTGTACACGTATGCGTCGTTTGTACGTTGACCTAAGTTACATCTCTCTCCCACACAGGAGGGCTCCAAATGTGCATCGCCCATACACTCAGCTGGAGGATATGGTAGACGAGGAGGTGATTCGGAAATTCAGGCTGGATCGACGTCGGTTGCTGGAGCTTGTGGCTCAATTGTCTCCTCATCTGCAGCCACGTAGAACGTATCCTGGCTCGTTTACACCCACTGCAAAGGTCATGGCGGTACTACATTTCTTCGCTACTGGCACATTTCAGTATACAGTTGGAGGTGCCGGGGGTATGTCACAGGCAATGTTCAGCACGGTTCTTCGGGATGTGTTAACAGCTATGATGCTGTACAAGGATGAGTACATACATTTCCCACGTCCGGAAGAGTTGCCAGCTGTCAAAGCTGGTTTCTATGCACTGGGCCACATACCTCACGTTGTGGGCTCAATTGATGGCACGCACATCGCGCTCATTCCACCACGGGCACGCGAACAAGTGTTCAGGAATCGCAAACACTTTCATTCGCTGAACGTGCAGGTGGTGTGCCTGGCGAGCAACATCATCTCCCATGTGTGTGCAAGATTTCCTGGATCCGCACATGACGCCCACATCATGCGAACCAGCAATGTCCCACGACTCATGGCAAATCTGCCACCCGGTCAAGCGTGGCTTGTTGGTGAGTGTGCAGTGGGGACTCTTGTGATCTCTGTGTTGCATGGGGTACCCACCATATCTTGTTCTGATGTTTGTCTCTGTCATCCCCCTACATAGGCGACTCGGCTTACCCAAACCGGCCCTGGCTCCTCAGTCCCCTACGTAATCCGAGGACGGCGGGTGAAATGCGGTACAATGAGGCACATGGAAGGACACGGAGAGTCATCGAACGTACCTTTGGACTGCTGAAGTCTAGGTTTCGGTGCCTCGATAAGACCGGAGGGGCACTGCCTTACTCACCAGGAAAAGTATGCAAGATCGTGATTGCCTGCTGCATGCTCCACAACCTGGCAGTACGCAATGACATTGAACTGCTGTTGGACCCTGAAGACGAAGGAGTTCCTCGGCCTCCCATCCCACCCATGTCGACTGATGAGGATAGTGGTGAGGAGGAAGGTGTGGACCAGAGGCGCCAGCTCATTGATCGCTACTTCCCTTGAATGTGAGTATCTACCTCTAGTGGCGGTTGACAATGCCTCATGTATGTTTTCTGGTGTTGTGTGGATATGGGGTTATTCAGCTGGGTGTGGTTTGTGATGGTTGCACATGTGTGTCTTCATGTCTTTGGACATAGGAGTGTCCATGATGTGTGTGCTCCCATCCCATGCTTGTGTGATGGTTGTCGTTTGTGTAATGTTGCTGTGCATTGTGTTGTGATGTGTGTGAAACTCTTTACTGACGTGTGTTTGCTGTCTCTGGTTTTCTCTAGGTCACTCCCGCAGCGCCATGATCATGTGCGACTATGATCCCTGTACCTGTTTACGTCTGTATCTGATGGCAATCATGTGAATAAACATGGAGGCAAAACATCATTGTGTGAGTAAATGCAATTTATTGACAGGTTGTGCTTTTGTGCTGGTGAATATTTACAAGTAAGTGGGAGGGAGGGAGTTGGAGTTGTAGGTAATGGCAGATGAAATGTCCGTGCTGACACCACATTGGGGGGTGTCAGGCTAGTCCAGCAGACCAGTGGCAATGATTGTCTATGTGGGACAGGATGGTTTGCAGGGTGAATGTCTGGCACAGGCAGTGGCATTGTCAAGGTCGTCCCCTCTTGGAGCGTGTGCCTGGCGCTCCAACACTGCTCTCAGCAACTTCCTGCCTCGGCCGCCCCCTCCGTCTCGGAGGTGGTACAGAGGCAGCTGGGAGGGCAGGTTGGTGATGGGCCACATCCGTCGCCAGGGGCTCAGGTGGTGGTGGCGGCGGTGGAGGCGGAGGCGGAGGTGACGGGGGAGGCGGAGGTGACGGTGGCGGTGGCGCTGACACACATGGTGGAGGGGGGGGGGGTTGTTCCGGGCAACCCATTCCCTCCACATCGTTGCCTGCTGGCCCATGATCACCAACATCTGGCCAAGGATGCCAGAGATCTCGCGCAGGCTGTTGGTGTTGTCCACTGAGTCCTCGTGAACACGATCAGCGTTTGCCTGGGACCGGTCGTATGAGGCCTGGCACCTGGCAAGAGCTTGTAGGGACTGTGCCACTGGCTCGGGTAGCTGTCCCTCCTCTGACCGGCGGTGTGTGGGTCGCCTGATTGGCAGTTGTCCCGTTGCCTGTGTTTGTGGCCCACTCACCCTGCTTGTGTGTGGGGCCGTTGGACCAGCGTTGCGCGCTGGGTCATGCTGGGTGGCACCGGCAGGAGTCGTGGTGCTGGTGGTAGTGGTGGTAGTGGTGGTACTGGTGGTACTGGTGGTACTGGTGGTGGTGGGGACTGTGCAGATCACAGAGACGGGTGCCGCGGGAGTCACACATGCGACGTTGGTCGGTCCCGGGAGTCCCTGTGAGCCAGATGGCCCTGGCTGCGTGCTTGGTCCCGCTCCATCCTCCGCCCCGGAGCTGCCTGTGTCGTCGTCGGCAGAGAGTCCTGTAGGTGTGGGAGGCGAGGCTGGCGGCCGGGTACTGCTTTCCCCAGTCAGTTGACGATCACCTGAGGGACAAGATCGAGCAGGTCAGTAATGTGGACAGTACATGGTTAAATTGATTTGTAGACATTTCTGTTTCCTGTCGCACACACCCCACCCTCCACCACCACCGCCACCCTCCCCGTGCACATGGGGGCCTGTTGGGAGTTGTAGTTTGGGCCTCTCACACACCCCACCCTCCACCACCGCCACCCTCCCCGTGCACATGGGGGCCTGTTGGGAGTTGTAGTTTGGGCCTCTCACACACCCCACCCTCCACCACCGCCACCCTCCCCGTGCACATGGGGGCCTGTTGGGAGTTGTAGTTTGGGCCTCTCACACACCCCACCCTCCACCACCGCCACCCTCCCCGTGCACATGGGGGCCTGTTGGGAGTTGTAGTTTGGGCCTCTCACACACCCCACCCTCCACCACCGCCACCCTCCCCGTGCACATGGGGGCCTGTTGGGAGTTGTAGTTTGGGCCTCTCACACACCCCACCCTCCACCACCGCCACCCTCCCCGTGCACATGGGGGCCTGTTGGGAGTTGTAGTTTGGGCCTCTCACACACCCCACCCTCCACCACCACCACCCTCCCCGTGAACATGGGGGCCTGTTGGGAGCCATGGACATGTTAGTGTGTTGGTGTCCAACGTGCATGGGTTGGGGCGTGGGGGATGTTTATTCTCAGTTGTGTGAGCCTGACCATGTCGTGCTGATCGTGGTGCTTGGTTTGTACTCACCAGTCTCTTCTCCTTCGTCAAGGCCGTCTAGGCTCTCTGGGTGTAGTATCACCAGCACCTTCTCCTCCCAATCGGTGTAGGGTATGGGCTCCGGGGGTGTGCCACCGCCAGTAAGATTGGCTCTGGCGTGGTTTTTCGCTCGGATGCCCTTGACCCTGGTCTTAAGGTCATGCCACCGCCTCTGAATGTCGTGCTTGGTCCTCGGCACAGTCCCCGACGCATTCACACGAGTGACGATCCTGTCCCACATGTGGTTCTTTTGCGCCACGGTCGTCTGCTGGACTTGGGCCCCGAAGATGTTGGGCTCCACACGGATAATTTCATCTACCATTACCCGCAACTCTGTCTCCGTGAATTTGGGGTTCTTTTTGGGTGCCATGGTGTGTGGTGCTCAGTGTGTGAGTTGAGTGAGTTGGGAGGTGCAGGTGTGTGGTGTGTGATGTGTAGGATTTGTGTGGTGGGTGTTTGTGTGGTAGGGTGGTGGGTGGGTGTCTTCTATGTGATTTTATGTGAGTTAGCAGTGTCTCGAATGGCCCTCTTGCTGGCAGCAATGCTGTGGTGCAAGGGATTGTGGTTGTGTGGGGGTGTCTTTTTATAGTCGTGTCTCGATGGTTGTTGGCAGTCAGGTGGTAGGTGGGCGTGTTGACTTGTGTGCATTATTGGATAATTGGGACGTGTCATGGTGGCTTGTGCTGGGGGGGGGGGCCTTGTCAATGTTCGTATGTTTGCTTAGGACTTGCGGTGCACTTTCATACATTTGTTAGGCGCTAGGGATGTTGTGCGTGTTGGCCTTCCGCCCTGATGCTGTGGTTCTCGTTGCATTGTTTCCGCCGCGGACGTGGATGGCTGTGAGTTCCGTTGTACGGGCGGATTTATCCTAATTGCGGCCACGGAGTATTCTCAGGGATGGCGGTACATGTTTTATTTTCCGCGGTCATTTCCGTCCGCGGCAGTGGTTGTTCATTGGACTCCGTCCGCCGCGGACGGACTTGGTTGTGTTCCGTCCACCGCGGACGGTGTTGGTTGTGTTCCGTCCGCCGCGGTCGGAGTTTCGTGACATGAATATCCTAATCCCAACCGCGGTTTCTCCGCGGCGCAGCCGGGAGTAAAATTTCCCCCACCATGGCGGACAGTACCCATTTCCGTCCGCCATCCTAATCGGCCCCTAAGTTTGTAGATTTATTACATAACCAAAAACAACTGAAGGTATAAACACCTCAACAAAAGGTTCAGAAGATAAACAGGCACTAATACAAACATAACCCTACGGAAAAGTCTCAGATGGCTTATGAATAATACCAGAATCAATTCGAGAATCATCAGGCTAACAAGAATTGCTATAACCTGAGTTCTAGCATGCATTGGAAAAGAGTATAAATCAGGTTAATCTGTCCCTACACTATACTAAGTGACATCCCTACTCAGGAATAGCCCAACCTAATAAAGGTGTCAGCCGTGGTGACTTCCAAAGAAGTTCACTCACTTTCTTTCTTCTTAGTCTAGAGACTTTTCAGTCATAGCTAAGCTCTCTGTCAACCAACTGCTCCCTCTCGCTCCTTAGCCCATCTGCTCTGCCTCCACCCTTGGGGTGCTGTCCCTAATACAAAACCCCACAATGAGGACGACACGCCTTCAGGTATGCCCCTCTCAAAAGTGTTGGTTTTCAGAATTTTCCATCATGGCACATCTCCATCTTTGTCCGTTAAGACGTCCTTGGGTCCCAGACTCTCCTTCGCTTCAAGTTGCTTCCATAAATTCCTCGGCTACTCCTCCATGTCTGAGTCTAGCATCTTAACACTCATACACAATGGGCCCTTCTACTTTACTGTCTACTTGATACGGCACCTGCAAAGGAATACATGTGAAACGTCTCACAAATTCTTTAATGTTGCAATTGACTTTAGCTAAAAGCAGCTTTCTTCATAAAACATTTCTACGATTTAATGCTAAGCAAAACATTTTCGATCAGGCCTACACAATTTCCATAGACTGGGCCTCTGCACGTTTATAGGCCCAACATCCTAACATGAGCATCTCGTTCGTTTCTTAGGCCTCCATCTTTAAAGCAAATACATTTTCTACTTCAAGCACTTGTATAACGTATAAAAGGTACACTATGAACTTTAATATAGCAGAACTAAGTACATAATGGTGATCTTACTGAACACCTCTTATTAGTGAAAGGCTTCACGTCAAACGACATTTCTTTGTTAGAACGGCATTATTGATTTTCAAAACTCTTAACATTAGCTCTACATGTATTTCAAATACCGAATACATTAGTCCTCAACCCTACATTACAGTTTGAACACGATTAGTAAGTCCTCTATATATGCGAGTGTTAACTACTTGTACATATGGTACACCTCTACAACATTTTACTCCTGTTTGGCGCTCTCTCATTCACACACAGACCCCACAAATGCCACTGTTAATTGAGATTCAGGAAGAAACGATTTTCCGCCCAAATAAAAAGTCCAAATGTTCGGAGAAAACCCACTGAAACATCAACCGGGAAAAAGGCTAACGGAAAAAAAGGTGTGAAGAGGTGCACAAAAACAGTAATCATCAAATTCCAGTGGAAATATCAGAATACTGTGCCACAGATAGAGGGTTCAATTACGAGTCTGGCGGCTGGGGCGCAGTGGCGGCGGTCTCCTATATGCCCTAGTACGATTAAAGCAGTTGGACCGGCATAGCCCCGCAGTAGCCGCCAGAGAACGGCCATTACCTGGCAGTGTTGCAGCGCTCAGAAGACATCAATATGCTTGGTGAGACCGACGTGGTCCAGCCAAGAATATTAGGAGTTTCCTCTCCGCTATGGTTTTCATGGCAGTTCCTCCTCCAAGAAAACCCTGAAAGAGATGAATCACAGGGGGCCCTACAGGCCCCCCTTGTGACTCTGCACCCCAAGGTGCATGCACGGAGGCATAAGATGTGCCCCTCTCCTTGGATGCACCACAGTTCCTTCATGGCTTGAACTTTTCAGTCCATGCTGTGCAGGAACTCTTTTTTGCGTTCCCCTTGTGGTGTCCATTTTTAGAGGCACCGCAGTCGGAATGCCAAAAAAAAAAGCTTGCCAGACAGGAGGAAACTTTTAATCTGGTGGGCGGACTAACCATGGGTTTGGCGGTGCGGCAGCGAGGTACTAAATACATTTTAAAAAGGCAAAGCGATTTAGTGCAAGAGTTTGCATTAACAATTTTTGTCCCAAATAATTTCTTTTAAAAAACTGTTTTTAATTTGTATTTACATATTGTTCCCTAGCCGGAAGTAGAAAGTCAATTGCAGCCATACTCTCATCCTTGCTTTTTGTTGGGTCAGGATTGAGGCACAATCTTAATACACAATAATAAAATGAACAACATATCACAAACTCAAAAAGCACACCATCAGTACTTTTCATTTTGAGGTACGAAAGTGCCATTTGCAATGACAAGGCCTGAGTTGATATGATTTGCATTCAAGCCAGCCTGGCTGATGAGGGGTGATACACCGAAACCAGTCCCAGGGAGGACCTGGCCTGGCAGTTCGAGCGGGACTGTTCCCATGAGGAACAAAGTCAAGACTGATTTGCATATGGCTGTGTCCAAACTGCAGTGGCATGGTGAGCAAAAGAATGATGGATTCACCCCAGATCTCTTTACTGGGGTTGAGTGTTTGAAAAGTTTCAGCCCTCCGTCTATCATCTTGTGTCATTTTTCCCAAAAATTAGCCCTTTCGAGGCAAAGTGTCTAGCCCTAAATCCAATTTTATGCATCAGCTGGATTTGTAAAGAACCAGGAATTAGTGTAATCTAATCACTTGTAACTTTGCAGAGATTCATGACCTATATTCATTCCTCAATTCTGTCATTGCAAATTTCACTTCGACAACAGACCTTCTTGCTTGCTGAACAGCTCCATTCTCAAACATGACTTTCCCCATCTGACGGAGCTCTTGCAATGCAATATCTCTATCCCTGTAATTGAACAACCAGGCTATAACAATCCTCAAAGGGGGCACAAGGCAAGGCTTAGGGAGCAGTGCAATGTCTACTTATCCAGTGCCTACAGCGGTTTCTTTAAACGACCCCCCTGCACATGCTGAAGCTGATTTTCGTATACCTGATGAATTTTGCTGTTTCAGCATCAACTGCTGCTCTCTTCCCAAACACCAGCTGCATCTATTTAATTTTCTTGTTGACACTGACCCTGACCCTGATGTGGCTTTCTTAACAGAAACCTGGTTTCATGATTGGTCCATGCCTGATGTGATTGCTGCACTCCCTGACAACTTTGCGTTATTAGGTAGGTTAGACCACCTAAAACCGGCGGCGGTATTGCCATTGCCTTTAAGAAACTTCACAATTGCAGAATCGAGGAACTCCTAATTCCTAATTGAGAAGCAATGCTCTTCTCAATTCCTTTCTCCTCCAAATTCACCTTTTCATGGAAGACTTGAAGACTCTTAACCTCCAGCTTATTAACTCTTCGCCTACTCACTCAGCGGGCACCTCTTGGACCCCATTTATCTAATCTGTCCACATTGTCTGCTGCACTTCCTATTGAACTCAGCTGGTCTGACCACTTTTTTGTTCCTTTTAACTCTGTTCTGGTCCCTCTTACTCGACCTACTTCAACGCCAAAATCCAGGAATTGGTCCAAAAGTGATATGCTGGGGTTAAATGAGCGGCTCTTAAGCACAATGCCTTGCCTTACATCCCAACCCGACACTGATCAAATTTCTGTGCATCACTGGCTTTCAGAGGCTGTTGAATTTATCCTTTCCAGTCAGCCAAACCTCAACTCAGAGTACATCCTGTTTCACAGACTCCCCTAAACAGGATAAAAACATTGCAAAGTTTTAGAAAGACAATGGAGGAAGCACTACACGCCAGAGGCTCAGCAAGTTTACCTGACAGCACTGAAAAAATGCCATGCTCTATGTAGATCAGCTCATGCTACTTTCTTAACTGAAAGGATTACAAATTCCCAATACTGCCAAAAAAAACTATTTAAGGTTGTGAAACAACTTTCACAGCTAGAACTTTTCTGCCTTCTCCTTTACTCTCGTTACATCAATGCTACGTGCTAGCGTTATTTTTTCTGGGATAAAGTAGAGTCTATTCACCACCAGCTTGATTCAGATTCTTCCCAGCAAGGCAACTTTACCTTCCATGCCACTTCTCATGCGAAACAGGCTGATATACTGCCTCAGGCTACCTCTTCTGACGTGACTCATCAAATCAGGGCCTGTCCTCCTCTAGACCTGGCCACTCTTCAATCTTCGCACTTGACCATCTTCCCCCATCCAAGCTCAGACTTCTGGATGAGTCAGTCCTTGCGTGATTCTTAATCTTCTCAACACCTCCTTAAGCTCTGTTCTAGTTCCTCGGAACTGGAAACAAGCTTTGGTGCTCCCAATACTGAAAAAGACCCATCTTGATCCTCCCTGTTGGTCTAGTTACAATCCTATTTCCCTACTCTCTGTTTTCTCTAAATTCCTGGAAAGGCATATCAATTCCCAACTCTCTTCTCACATGCCTACTCACAATCTATTTCCTCTGTCACAATCTTGCTTTGGATCTGGTTACTATAGAACAACTGCCACTGCTGCCGATATGAATCACAAGAATTCTATTTATATTCCCATCACACGAATTAAACACTATGAGGGCGAATTTGATTTTTTGAATTAATCTTGAAGTTTTTAATTACTATTCAATCTGTTATTTTTTCATTTATTTTAGCGGATTTTATACATTACAGACAATAAACGACTTATTTACAAAAACATGAAATCAACATACAATTCCATAGACAGTACAATACCCCTTGATATCATTCATCCACGTTTGCTCTCAAGAAGTTCTCACATTCAACACATTCATACACAAATATTTAGCTTACAAAAAAACATTTTTTATATATACATTTCATATACAATTTTTCAAGATCCATAGTATACTGTGTGCACTAAATTAAAAATTGCAAATCTTGATTATAATTCCTTATGGTTCGTAACAAAAATGAGGTCTACGCGTTTCGAACTCCCTTTAGTTATGGGGTTCTCGTCAGGACCGTAAACTCTCTAATATGTCTTCTGTGTGTGGGGTCTTTGGTTCACCGCGACGCAGAACCACTTGTTTTCTTTCGTGGACTTTCTCTACTAGTAGGGAATCAGGAGCCCCTTTGGTGTGGACCCTTTGTTTATAAAGCGCTGTTTCGGACACTTCCGCCAAATGCCTCGTTGCGTCCTATTTCGCGGCTATGTTCCGATCCGGTCTCTCGTTCCCCAGTGGCAGTTGTTCTATAGTACAAACTAGGCAGGGTTTGGCCTTGCTGTCCGGGAGCCCATACCCAGTGTTGTGTATCCATTGGATCTGGTTACAGCACCAAATCAGCTCTACTTGGGGTCACTGAATATCTCAGGCAACAGCTTGATTGTGGTGGCACAGCAGCTCTCATATTATTGGATCTGAGCGTGGCATTTGATACGGTCTCACACTCCATCTTGGTTGATCGTCTTGAAGCCTCAGGCATTGTGGGTGTGGCTTTGAGGTGCCTGGTCTCTTTTTTTAAAAGATCCAAGTTTCAAGTCTTCTCCAAACCACTAAATCAAATCCAGTAGCTCTAACCTCAGGAGTACCGCAGGGCTCAATTTTAAGCCCACTTCTTTTTGATCTCTAGGTTCGCCGTCTGGCAGACATTGTGGAGAAGTCGGGACTGACTATCTTTTCATACGCAGATAATACCCAGATCATTTTCTCTCTTTCAACGACTCAGAATCAGGACTCGTCCTTGTTCCAGCTCGGACTGAGCAACATCTCTTTGTGGATGTCCAAAAACGCCTTGAAGTTGAACGGCTCTAAAACTGAGGTCCTCATTCTGAGAAACAACCCCAAACTTTGGGGAATTACCCATTGGCCTGACACTCTGGAACATTTACCTGCTTCGGTCCCTAAAGTTAAGAACTTGGGTTTCATTATTGACAGTAATCTCTCCTTCAAAGCCCAGGTGTCTGGGGTCACCGCGGACTGCTTTGCTGTTCTCAAGTGGCTAAAAAAATCCTTTGGTTAATTCCACCTGCTGCCAAGATAACAGTAATGCAGGCGTTGGTGATTTCCAGACTTGACTATCGAAATGTTTTGTACCTGGGTGCTGATAAAGCCTCTGTCCATCGCTTACAGCTCATTCAAAATGCGGCCGCCGTCCTTCTTTTCCGGTGGCCTCGACATGCCTCAGTCTCACTGTTGCTCCATCAACTTCATTGGCTCAAGGTGAACAAATGCGTTGAGTTTAGGACCCAATGCTACAGGTTCTGGGCCAAATACGGTTTGGCGCACCCTACATTCAAAGTCCGGTCATACCCGACATGGCCATTCGACAGCTGAGATCAGCAAGCCTCTCTCTGTTTTCTGTTCCCAGAGTCCCGCCTCACTCATATGAGAGGTAGCTTCTTCACCTATCTTGGCCCCAAACTGTGGAACTCTCTTCCATTGCATCTTAGGTTGTTTCATTCCCTTTTAGCCTTCAGTAAGAAATGAAAGACTTTCCTGTAGAACTCAGCATAACTTGCACTGTGCTCCTTCAGCAATGTGTGGCTTGCGTATTGTCCTGCTCAGTGCCGGGAAACCCTGTTGGGTAGCTGTGCGCTCTATAAATCTATAAATAAATAAATACATTTAGTGTGAACTCTGGAAAACTGCAATACTTCGGTTTTAGTCATCTTACGGCAGGATAAATATCTCACGAGTAAATATCTGTGGTCAAGATGGGCAACATTAGACGACGATGTAGCCCTCATTTGGACAAAGAAAAATGAGTAGTCTGTGTTTATTAGAGAGCGAAATTGGGTACCATTCTGTTTTGGTAGGTGTAATCATCCCCGAAACTGTCTGTAGTCCATCGAAAAAGTATTTTAATGGATCGCTCATAAGTTTGGCCCTGATTGAAGAATCTGCAAAAAAATTCTGTAAAAGAAATGTGTTTATTAAGGATGATCTTGGAAAGATTTATAGAGATTGGTCAAGTCGGAAAACTTGTAAGAGTGGTCCACAAAGTTCCTTTTTTTGCGGTTTAATTTCCTATAGCTAGGTAAACAAAAAAAACACTGGTCAATCGATATACGCTTAGGCTGATCTGGTTATGGGTCCCAGTACCCACAGGGAATACGTACAGACCATGTCCTGTGTCTGTGGTCCTATATCTCAGAAACTGGGCCTTGCATGACCATACAGCCACCGGCAGCAGGCTAGAGTGTTGAAGTGAATACACTCCGCTGTGGCCGACCTGGACCATTCAACACTGAGATGGATAGTCCAGTGCACATCAGCGGCTGGTGCACGAGGGCGTTGGGGCTCCGCCCATATCCTTTGTGGCCCCTTTACTAAGAGCCTTTCACCCACAAACAAAATTATATAATTTAAACCAAGCTCATGCCTGACTACCTTTCTCTGATGCAAAGGGACAGGCAGTCAGGCATCTTCAGTAGCTGAAATGTACGTCATGAAGCTGCGCTGTAATGTAAAAAGGGCTTATGTACATGCAGCCCTTGTGTTGCCTCGGATCCCGGGTGACGTTGCTTCACAGTCTCCTCCTCTTTTTGGCTGCGCTATAGAGATTAGCCTCGGGCGTTTTACTCTTAAGCTCAGGCTGCAGGAGGCTGAACGTCAATCAAGAATACTTTCCCCATCCTTTCCCATTTTCTCATAGGGTGGGGTGGAATCAGGAAGAACTAATAACCACAGCCCACCCTGTGACGAAATGGGAAGAGTTTAGAAGAGTACGAGATACTGCGTACTCCTTGTTCTGGAATGCCAGGCCGTTTCCACTTTCATTTTTTTTATTAGTGTAGGACGGGACGAAATTCTGCATTCCAGCAGCTATGAAAGGAGTTTAGGAATACCGGCAGAATTGACATGATCAATTCAGCCCAGCTGTCAATGCTCGTGAATTGGCACAGCTAAGAAATAGGTATGGAAGTGACCTCCAGATATGACCCACAATACGACTAAATCAGCACACTTTGGGATATAATAAAAAAGTAAGTTCTCATTTCTGCGTACCAGTATTTGTTTTCCTTTCACTTCCCCGTCTAGCTAAGGAATGTGCTTACTGGAAGGACCTGTGTTTGACTCCATTGTACAGGTAAATCCTGTTAAACTCCGGCAACATTTCATCCTGTTGGATAACACGAGTACCCTTAAACCTTTTGGTTTCATAGTATGAGATTAAGAAATTCCTCTTTCCACCTCCCCTCAACTGAGGGGGCATGTTTATTGTATTGAGAAATTGTATAGTACTTTATCTTTAATTTAGAATATGGTGTTCTCACATTAACACAGAGCAGTGTTTCAGTGTCAATACTAGCTATAAAAGATCTATCCCAAAATGAGCTATCCCTACATAGTAAACATAAATATGACACATACAAGCCAGACAAAAACACAAAATTGTAAGCAGGCACAAGAAAACAGATGCACACATATCCAGTAAATGCACACAAATTGGCAACCAGACACATACTTACCCTGATACAGACACATGGGTACACACCAACAGAAAAAGGGCAGAGAACTGAACAGGCACAAACATAGGCCCATACTTATAAACCAGAGAAAACAAAATATGCTTTCAAATTGTTTAATTCTCAGATATTAAACAGAGCCTCAAAAATGCCATGTAAGGCGTGTAGAGAAAACCAAACAGTGTTCTAAGCTGATCAGGATACACTGATCAGATATGTACAGGAGACGTGTCAGTAGTGGTTAATTTATTAACTGGTGTGCATCAAGTGAAGCTGGTTTTCAGGCGGCATCGCCTTACTGAAAATGGACACATCTGCAAGCAGAATTTATGATGATCTGATTCGCCAGGTCCAAGTTTCCCTCAGAAGGGTCATGCTCATTTACTGAAATTCTTTCAGAAATGTCTATGCAATTGTGGTCTTAAGTCAATTTCTTTGATAGGGTCTGCTGTAAAGTTCATTATTTTAGCCCATTTCTCTAAAACAAAAAAATCCAAGGGGTAGGCCCCACAAACCCACCTTGGGAGAGTCTGTCATTTGCATGGTACAATTCAATGTATGGGCTTAAGCCACACCTCTTTTTGCAATCAACAGCCGCCACTGCCAGTGCACCACCAGAGGTCAAACCCGCCTTGGGAGAGTCAGTAATTTGCATGGTACAATTCAATGTATGATCTTAAGCCTTACCACTTTTTGCAATCACCAGCCGCCACTGCATGCACCACCAGAAGTGAGGCTGCTGATTGCCCACGAGCGGTTGTCTTTCTCTTTCCCCTCTTGAGGACTATCCCTGAAAATGAATAAGCAGGCCAAAGGAAGAGGGACAGGGGAATACGGAAACCCCCATGACCGCTCACAGAGGGACCGGTGACATACCCAGTGCCGGCTTAGAGGAGTGCGACTGGGCACTGATCTGTGGCGGGGGCGTTGACCTCAGGGAGGGCGCTGTGTTGGCAGTATCTTATGATAGGAGAGATGAGGGGCACTTTTGCCCGGTGGTAGTGAGAGAATCCAAGGAAACAGTCACGGGGTGTGGGGTCAGCCAAAAGGGATTGTCCCACCGGGCGCCACCAGACTAAAACCGGCCCTGGACATATCCACAGCAGGAAAAGAGGCAGTTTATTATCAGCGGCCTGGCAGTATCTGCTATTTAGTTTTATTAATGTTGTCTAATGAAACTAGTGTGGAACAATCTACACAACGTAGGACCTGGGTCTGCCAAATCCCTAGTGCAGTTATTCCCATCTGCCTTGTGTTTTAAATTGAGAAAAAAGGAGCTATTAATCACGGCCTACAACAGTCATTAGCTGTGCGGTCTGGGAAGTTGTTTAGCGGCGCAGTTCGGTCTACTTTTCACAAGTAATCCCAGACTTTTCCCACGTATGATTTATTTTAAACTGATCTCAGTTACAAATACCTGATTGGTTCTTTTTTGCAGTCATTTAGCACGATTCTTGGCCCAGCTGCTCTCCCTACCTCCTTGACCCTTCCCCCCAGGCCTTTCTCTGCTCTTGCTGTGGCTGGCCACCCTTTGGCAGGGCCCCGAGAGGATAGAAACCCACACCCGTAGCAGGAGGTCTGATTTTACGAGGGAATTTCCTGACATCTCATCCAAACCACAGGGTCCTCCTCGCGCGTGCCTCGTCCGTTAACGTTCTCCTCGCGAGCTGAGAGCACGCAGCCTGCGTGCGGCATGACGCTCAAACGCTGAAGGATGGACACATGTCCTGAATGCCTATTTTTCCCCCCTAGAGTTGGTTTTAAAAAGCATTGTTTATTTTTGTGCAAAAAACTCCTTTTAACAGTTCTAACATGTGCTTGCTTTGGTCTTGAACAGAAAATGTTAAATGTGTTTAAATGCTTTAGGTATATAATTTCGCAATCACAAAAAATAATTCGTAATAATTATAACACCAACAAGGCAGCAATAAAATACGAATTTGGCAAAATCAAATAATAATGCCTTACACTTTGGCAGAACTGTTATATGTTGAAAAAAATAAAAAGAAAACATATATACTGAAATAAAAAAATAAAAAAAAAGGAAGCTTTGACATCTCACCCTCAGCAAGGGTCTGGACTCCAGGCCTCACCCGACATATTCCTTCTCAGGAGGGGCTCTTGGTGAGAGATGAAGGTTTTGGCACGCTCCCCGACATTTTCCTGGGTGCTCTGACTTCTAGGAGGGTGCTATACAACACCAACCTACACATATATTGTGACCATAAAATCGACTTCGAATTATTGTCACAGCGTAGTTAATAACCTACCCTAACCTCAGTGGCGTAGCAAAGGGGGGGGGGGATGGATGGAACCCTCCAACGCCCTCCTCTTACCTGCCAAGCACAGAAATTGCCAGCACCCCTGCCTCTCCAATCCCCCTCCCCTTTGAAGAGGTGAATGACTGAGTGAGTGAATGAAGGCAAGGATGAGTGTAGTGTGCCTGTGGTGGTTTAGCAGGGAGAGGAATAGTAGCAAGAGTGTATGAAGGAGGTCGAAGTGCAGAAGGTTCATTCACTCTAAAGCAACCACCATTCCTCGACTCACCAAATCAGAAATCATAGAGGTAGAAGAGACACCAGGCAACCCAATACGGTAATACAAGGGATTACCGACAGAAAGAAGTTACCTTTGTTCTCAACGTACAGGCTTTTCCGTAGAATACATCTTCACAGAGTGTAATGAATACAATCTGCAGATACATGTGTTTTCCTTGTTTGTATTTAAGGCACCTCTTCACAAGAAAAAAAAATGGCAACTTCTTTTCAGATCTGATCTATGCCGTGTATATTAAAGGATCCAGGTGACCTTTGCAGGTTACTAAGTTTTCTTAACTGTTTTAAGGAGAGGAGAGAAGCGACAAGGCCAACGATGCTCTAATTTGGCTTGGTTCAGTTCAATTACATACTTAGGGGCCAATTATGATGGCTGATGGATCGCCCCTGCCATGCAGGCAGTGGCCATCCGTCCGCCATCCGTGCCCGTCCGCCACCTATTTTCCCCCCGCCATATTACAATGGCGGGGGGGACCATGGCGGACGGGAAGCCTGTCCGCCGCTTTTTCGCCGCAGTCGCATTGCAACCATGGCGGAAAAGGTCTTATATGGTGGCGGTGTCTATCAGACACCGCCAGCCACATTAGGATGTGCTGTGGGCAATGCCTTTCCGTGGCGGCACGAAAAGGCATACGGTCTTTGCTTTTGGGGCCCGTTCGAGCCCCCAAGGTGAAGGGGGTGGGGGGTGCACATGGGGGGTACCTATGGTACCCCATAGGTACCCCCCTGCGTTTCAAAATACAACATCGCAGGCACCGCGCGGTGCCTGTCATGTTGTGCTTTGAAACGCACAACATGCATTTTTAGCATTGCGGCGGGCGGTGCCGCAATGTTAAAAATGCGGTATGCACCCGCAACTGTGGCGGGTGCATCCTAATTTGAGGCACGGGACCTCCGCCCCTGTGGCGGACGGTCCCGTCCTCCGACAGGATGGCGGACGGACTTTGTCCGTCCGCCATCCTATTGACTCCTTATTTCGGTCCTTGACCATAAAAGTTCAAAATACAAATGTTTAAAAATCATGAAGAACATAGCAGGCACATAGGATTAAAAATCAAGGCAATCCTATTAAAAGAAATGTGGTTTAAGATAGCCAAATAACCATTGACACCAGGGTACCTTCCTACTGAAACAAACACCAGAACGACAAAAACCTAAAAGATAGACCTAAAATGGGCTAAAATCTGGTGAGTTTTGCCATTTGGAAGGTTACAAAATCAGGTTGACTTCATGTAATTGCTAACATATAACAGTTATAAGGTGTGCAGTGTAATTAAAAACAATAGTACTTGTTCCAGTCATGGAAAATAAAAACAACAGGAGCATAAAACACCTGACATCTCTCAGGTTTCTGTTCATGACAGAATAAAAACAACTCCACAGAACAACAATGTACAATACCACATGATTTCTTGTATTAGAGTTAAAAGAGAGTAGGTAAAAACCAGGATATAGCAGCATTAATGCTTTATGAAATCAGTAGCACAGTTTTCCAAACATGACATCCCACACGCCCCTAGTAATAAGGTGGGATGTGAAACTAGAGCAAGGATCCTACAACATTGGACCTGGAAATTACAACGACATTCCAGCCTTTTTCCTAAGTAGCCATACAGCATATAAGTATCGACAGATTCAGAAAACCAGGGCCTGACTTGTGTCAGACCACAGAAGTCAATAGTGTTTTACCCCCATCAAAATGCATAGGGTTAAGCCAACTCCTCCTGGATCTATCGTACGTTGGGCAAAAGAGTAGTACATGTTCAACATCCTCGAATACTTGATTACAGAACTCACAGGCTGCTGAGGTGAGTTGGTGGGATTTCCAGCTACTTATGAATTTATTACCAAGTAAAGTTCCCAGCCTGAAATTTATAAAGAGTGTATGGGCTAAGTGAGGTTGAATCTGGTCAAGATTTTTTTCTCTTGTGGGGGCGGTTTTGCATGCTAAAAATGCGTCCACCAAACTCCCGGATTTGACTGTGCAATGATAGTCGATAACATTTCTATTGCAAAAAGAGGCTTTAACTATGTACCTTAGCATCAGCCCCATTTGTTGAGCCATTATTCCAGTACTTGGCTCGGTTGAGCCAAGAGACCAAGGGCGCGCCTTGGGCATTCAATGGTTTGCCCACCTTTACTGAGCCACAGCACTGCAGGTCCCTTTCATGCACACAGAAGAGGTACAACACGTGCAACAGGGGCTGCATTACGTGCAGCCACTTGTAATATAAACCGCCCAACCGCCAAATGTGCACATGCGCGATCCCAAGAGGATTAATCTAATTTACATAGGGAAATGGCCCCTTTCAAATGAGGGAATAATTTCACATTTTCCCCGCCCTATAATAGAGATAGCAGCAGAGAAATAAAGAGGCTGTCAAGAGATACACAGACTGAGCGCCACATCCCTGGTTCTCGCACTACACCTGCTACAAAGAGGTCTCTGCTCCCCTTTGAAATGGATGCTGGATCTATGTGCATTCAAAGGGGGACCTTCAACTACATTCAACGTTATACAATCCCTATGGGAGAGTTATTTGATGTATTCCTGTTCAGTACAAGTTAATGGGTTCATTTTATAGATAAAGGCCCTTTCTCTGATTTATATTTTAAGTGAATTGTCACATTTCATTACAACTGTACTTACAGCACAATCACAGCACGTGAGGATTACTTGGTTAAATTATTAGACATAAAAGTGTGAACTAATGATTGAGATGAACTGATGATACCAGGGCCACTGGAATAATGTGATTGTGCGGCCACAGAGATTTTTGCATAATTATAGATTTGCCACATAACACGTCATCTGCTGCATAATCTACAGATTTTATAAAAAAAAAATAGTTTCTAGCTTAAACAGCTCAACAGTTATGAACAACGTGGCAGTATGTGTTGCCGCACAGCGGAAGGCTTTTTGCAAAGGTTGACTGGTCACCTTTCTGTTGCTTATTGCTATATTTGGGTATTAAACTGGTACTAATGAGATGTACCCAATGCCCAGACAGAGTTAACAAGCATAAAAAGTACAAAATATTACAAACAAATGCTATAAAAAAAAATGTGCCACATTACGTTGCATAATTTGTAGTTTCTTGCCACATAATTTACTCTACCTTACCGCATAATTCCATTGGGCCTGACTATGACTCGTTTACACTATTGATGTTTATGCTATTGACAACTTTGTTATGACACTCAATGATGAATTTGTTGTACAATGAAATTCCCTTAAAAAAGTTTTATACAAAATAGAAAATCTTTGTTTCTATCATCTCTCTGGTCGCCGTGGACTTTGTGGATGTAGTCACTTGTTGATAACTGTTTGTTCCACTGATATTACAGTCTTAAGTGTTGTGGTTTCTTTTTGTACAGTCCCTGTTGGCCGTGCAGCAGAATACTGTGAATTACAGACAGGGCCGGCCTTAGTGTATTGCAACTGGTGCGCCACACTGGGCGCTGACCTGGGGAGGGGACCCTGACCTTAGGGAGGAGGTTGCGTTTAGCAATAACTTATGATTTACAAACGGGGGCGTGGCTTGAGCTCCAACGAGCATGGTCGCCTGAGTCCTGAGCTCCGGGCCGATCCCGGCAGTTATCCTGGTAGATCCCCTCCCCAGCAGCGCCACCGACCCACTGTGGTTCTGGAGGTTTGGGGGCGACTCGACAGCTGCTGGACACCTGGGGAGCCCCGCGATTGCCTTGAATTCAGCGGCCGTCGGGAAGCTGGAGAGCCGACGGACGGCCATTTTGCTGAGGGCCTACAATTGCCTCTGATCCCCGGCCTCGATTTGAGGGGGGGCGCCGAGTGGTCTGATCCCCCGCGGCAGTGCGGAAGCCGGCGCGACCGAGGGAGCGGCCCAGCTGCGGAGGGCACTGGGGACGCCCCGCGCGGCCATCCGGGGACCTGCGGCTGCATCTGGCTGGCGCACACGGTCGATGGACCGGCCCGGAGTGGAGCTGAGGCGGCGCTGCGCATAGCCGGCGGTGTGTTGTCCGCCGAGGGGCACCTCGATTGCGGCAGATCTGGCGGACCGGGCACTGTGTGGCGCAGCACAGGGCTAAGGCCGCTCATCCGGTGCATCGGGGCCGAGGCTTCCGATTTCGGAGCGGAGCCGGCCCGGCACCGGAAGCAGGGGTTGGTGCTCGGCCCCCTGAGGGCCCGGTTATTCATCTGGAGGACTAGGAGCTGGTGCAGTGCCGGGGGACCTGCTAACGCACTGAGGGGACTGTGCCCTTGGCCCAGCTCGAACTCTGATGGTGGGGCATTGGGGCCTGCGTCACGGGTCCCGGATAGCGGGGGCCTCCGGCCGGCCCACTCCGGCGTGGTTGGTTCCCCTGGCATGAGATTCTGACCGGGGACCCGGATGTAAGCTGGTGAGGACCCGGAGTGGCATTGGAGCTCCCCTGGCTGTGGGTCCTGTTTTCTGGACTTTACGGACGTCTGTTGGGGGACTGGTGCGACCTAGTATGGCTGGCATGGCAGGCGGCCCGTGTTAGCTGCCGAGGGGGCTGGAGAGTGGATCTGCTCGGAGTTATCTAGTGGACACCACCCTGCTTCATACACAGGTCAGCTACGTGGAAGCGCGCCCTGCAACCCTGGTCACACGACGGCACAGACGCCCGGTGCTTGGCGTGATTGTGTGCCCTGGTAGTACAATATGGGGTAGCCACGGAAGGGCGCTGGCGCGGCCTCGGCGGATCAGGCTGAGGACTCCCTTGAAATGCACGACCAGCGATCGGCGGACGGCCAGAGCACGGGTCTCCAACAGCAGCAGATGGACCAGATCCTTAAAGCCATAGGGGACACGAGAGAAGCGCTGCGCCAGGATATTGCACTGGTATCCACGAATCTCGGCCTACTGAAAGCGGACCACGACAAGCTTGCTGACCGCGTCAAGTCTGCGGAGCTGGTGCTGGAGACGCTCGACCCGGCCCAGAAAGCGACGGACGCTACGCTGGATGATTTGGTGCGCAGGGTGCAGCAACTAGAGAGGAGGGCGCCTGATGCAGAAGGGCGCAACAGGCGCAACAACATCAGAGTGGTGGGTCTGCCTGAAAATGTCGAGGGGGACGACATGGTCTCCTATCTTGAACGCTGGCTGCGGGATGTGGTGGTCCCCGAGGGCCTGACGCACTTCTATACTTTGGAAAGAGCCCATAGGGTCCCGGCCCGGCCTCTGGCTCCAGGACGTCCCCCTCGACCTGTGATAGCCCGGCTGCTGCATTTCAGAGATTGGGATATTATCCTACGTCAAGCTAGATCGAATGGCCCGTACAAGGTGGACAATGCATCTGTGTCCCTCTTTCCCGACTATTCTCAGGAGGTCCAGCGCAGTCGCTTCTCCTTCGTCGCTGTCAAACGGGCTCTCCGCGACGAGGGGGTACAGTACTCTCTGCTGTTTCTGGCACGCCTGAAGGTGCTTGTGGATGGAGTGGCGACGTTCTGTGACTCACCAGATGACGCTTGGCAATGGCTGGAACGGTACAGAGCGGGCAAGGATGGTACAGGAACATGGACGGAGGCCACGGAGGCCCGGCCGCGGCCACGTCGGAGCAGGCGCAATCGGAAACGAGGACAGAGACGGCGATCCCCATCGGCATTGCAGACGGAACTGCAGAGGCAGGCCGCCCTGCAGGCGGTGTTGCTCATTTCTGGAGTGGCGACGGAGGGCCCTGTGTTGGAGTCGGGCTCCCGTCTGGGCTCTGATGAAGCGGGACTGGAGGGCTCGGATGGGGGCTCGGAGAAGGATCCTGGGGAACTGCCTCAGGTTACCCCCCAGACGGCCGATGGACTGTTGGGCGAGTGACCGCCAGGCAGCTGAGCGAGGAACAGTAAGGAGGGGTGCTCAGCCTATGGGGGTGACTATGCCTGGGTTATTGGAGTCCTGTTCAACGGGGGGTTAGGTGTGGCACCTTTCCCTATCTTGCCGGGGTGTTCACGTTGCTGACGGGGGCCTCATGGCGCTGTGATTTTGATTGGGCGGGGATGCTGCTTGGGGGGGGGGGGGTGAAGAGGTCTTTATTTAACGGGATCGGTCCATCACGGTGTGGTGGGCCTCTTGCTGTCCGGCCGGAGGGTGTCGAGCTATCCCCTCTATCTCACATAGCCTGTGAGTCTCTGGTGATTTCCAGAGTTTCCCCCACTAGTGGGGGTAGGAGTTTGGATGGGTAACAACTGTTTGGCACCTGTTCTGGGGGTGGGTGGGTTGGGGGTTGGTTGGGGGTGTTTGATGTTGCAGGGGTTTGTCAGTGTGCCGCTAGGGTTGTTATGGATCGGCTGCCACTATAGTTTTACGGATGGCGGCTACGTTGGAACTGAAATGTGTTACGTGGAATGTGCGGGGGCTCAACTCCGTGAGTAAGAGGTATAAGGTGCATGCATATCTAGTGCGTAGGGGGGTTCAGGTGGCCTTTCTGCAGGAAACGCATTTAACACAGGCGGAGGGGCGAGCGCTGCAGCGGCGATGGAGGGGGCAGCTTTTCTATACTACCTATTCCGCCCATGCGAGAGGGACGTTGATTTGGGTTTGGGAGGGCGTCCCCTTCCAGCCCATGACGAGGGAGGTTGATTCAGAGGGGAGGTTTGTGGCGGTGTTGGGGAGACTGGATGGCCGTGATGTCACGCTTTGCAGTGTTTATGTCCCTAATTTTGACCAGGCCGCGTTCTTCTCGGCGTTGTCAAAGAGGTTGGCGTCTCTGCTGCTCGGCACGGTGTCCCTGGGGGGGACTTTAATTCGGTGGTGGATGTGGATTTAGATCGTTCCCATCCTCCGCTGGATCAGTCGGCAGTGCGCAGAGTGGCCAAGGCCCGGAGGAACTGGCAAGAGCAATGGGGCCTCCTGGACGCCTGGCGTACGCTCCATCCCGCCGACAGGGACTACTCGTTTTACTCCGCACCCCATGATCTCCACGTCTGCCTTGATACCATTCTATGTACAGCTGGGGCCCAGGAACTAGCACGCAGTAGCGAATACTTGGCGAGGACTATCTCAGATCACAACCCCTGCTTACTCACGGTCCTCTGGTCTAGACAACGTCAGCTGATTCCCACATGGCGGCTGAATCCGTTAATGCTGGAAGACCCGGTATTTCGCACAGAGTTGCAGGAATGCCTTGAGCGATATTTTCGGGAGAACGCGGGCACCGCAACTGCCAGAGCGATTGAATGGGATGCCTTCAAGGTGGTGGTACGAGGCGCGTGCCTCTCATCCTCGGCCGGGGTGCATAGGACGCTGCTGGCTGACGTGGAGCGGGAGGAGGACTCGCTCCGGCGGGTGGAGAAGGCTAACCACACGGCGGGGGGCAATAGGGAGGAAGTGTTGGCGGCTAGGGAACGAGTGGCCGTACAAGTGGAAAGGCTTCGCTGCCATGACTACCGGGAATATATGGTCCGGGCCCACGCTGAGAGGGATCGGGCCGGATCGTTGCTGGCGTGGCTGGCGAATCCTCACTCTGGGAACACGCCGATTCTGTCCCTGACCACGCCTGCCGGGGCGCTGGCTTATTCCCAACAGGAAATTAATAGCCAGTTTCTGGCTTATTACTCGGAGCTGTATCGGAGTAGACTGTCTATGCTCCCGCCGGGATTGGATGCCTTCTTAGAGGAGGCCCAGCTGCCGCAGCTGGATTCGGAGCAAGGGAATGCACTGGGTGCTGCTGTTACGCCGGGGGAGATCAGAGCAGCGATTAAACATATGGCCCGGAACAAGACGCCGGGGGGCGATGGTCTCCCGGTGGAGTTCTATGCCGCATTCCTTGACCTTCTGACACCTCGGTTGTTACAGGTCTATGGAGAGGCATGGGAACTGGGCAGGCTGCCGGAGTCGACAAGGGAAACTATTATTGTGCTATTGTTGAAGAAGGGCGGACAACCCACGGCTAGAACGGCATACCGTCCGCTCTCGATGCTCACTGTAGACTATAAAGTGTTGAGCAGGATTCTGGCCACGCGACTGTCGGCCCATATGTGTTCTCTCGTTCACCCGGACCAGGCGGGCTTTATCCCCACGCGGAGCACTTCGGCGTGTACACGGCGCTTGATACGGGTCATGGACGTTGAGGGTGAGGGCCCTCCGGACGCGGCTGTCCTCTCGGTGGACATCGAAAAGGCGTTCGATAGTGTGGAGTGGCCGTATCTGTTCTGTGTGCTTCGTCGGTTTGGGTTGGGAGACGGCTTCGTCCGTTGGACGCAGCTGCTATATGCTTCCGCTACTGCTAGGGTTCGCACGGGCCGTACGATATCCGCGGCATGTGCAGTGACGAGGGGTACTAGGCAGGGTTGCTCCCTGTCCCCGCTTCTATTCGCTTTGGCGATTGAGCCTCTGGCAGCGCGGGCGCGACAGGGGCGGCACTACGAGGGGGTGCTGCTGCGTGGTGTTCAACACCATATTTCCCTGTATGCCGACGACCTCCTGTTGTATCTGGCAAATGCGGAGACTTCGGTGCGGGGTGCGCGGGTCTTGCTACGAGAGTTTGGTGAACTATCGGGGCTGCGTGTTAACTGGTCCAAGACCTGCCTGTTCCCCCTGACTCCCCGGTGTGAGCGGCCTCCAGAGCTTGGGGAACTGCGTTGGGAGCCGGAGTGCCTACCGTATCTCGGGGTTCACATTTATCACACCCATTCGTACCTATATGAGGGGAATGTGGGCAGAGCGCTGCGAGGCGTCAGAGGCAGTATTGGATTCTGGCGCACCCTTCCCTTGTCTGTGGCCGGACGAATAGCATTATTGAAGATGGTGGTCCTCCCGCGCTTGCTTTATTTTTTCTGTACACTGCCGGTGTGGATTCCGCTCTCCTTCTTTCGGACGTTGCGGTCGATGGTGATAGGATTCATATGGGGCCCTGGTAGGAGGCGCGTAGCTTTATCCACCCTACTCAGATCGCGGGAAGAGGGTGGCCTAGCAGTGCCGGTTTTGTATGGTACTACCTGGCGGCACAGCTACAGTGGCTCACGCAGGCTGTGGCGCGGGAGTTTAGGGGCCCGGACGGCCCGCAGGGCAGAATTATACGGCGACACGTTCTATCTTTCATACTGCTTCAGCAGGGACTTCGGCTGGACCGGCTGTCTCTGGAGGAACGCACCCTCCGCCACTGCTGTCTTCGTAGTCAGAAACGGGCAGGTATCCACGTTCCTTATGCACCAGAGATCCCCTTAGGCATGTGTACGGCCCTCCCGCACGGCGGGGACTGGTCGGGGCTGGCTGCTTGGGAGGACAGTGGGGTCCACATGGTAGGGGACTTGTACAGGGATGGTGTCTTGCTGTCGTTTTCCGACCTGCAGGAGGCATTTGATTTGCCAGGAGGCGACTTCCTACTCCACGCGGCTTTGGTCTCCGCGATCCGGAGGCGCTGGAAGAGGGGTCTGGCGGAACCTCCGACGTCATTGGGCTGCCAATATGTCGTGATGGCGGCTGGCACCTTCAAAGCTGTTACTTGTTTATATAGGAGATTGGCGTTAGATGCCCCCCCCCCCCACTGGATAGGCTACGAGAACGCTGGGAAACGGACCTGGGCCGGCAGATACCAGAGACGACCTGGCCCCAAATTGTACGCCGGGCCTGGAAGGGCACGCGTAATGTTCGGTTCCAATTGGTCCAATACTTCACCCTACATAGGGCGTATTGGACGCCGGCCAAGATCCAGCGGGTTTTCGGTGGGGCGTAATCGGCGTGTCCTCGTTGCAATTCGGAGGGTGCTGACTTTGGGCACATGTTTTGGACCTGCGCGGGGCTTGGTTCGTATTGGACTGATGTTGTGTCTTGTCTGAATGAGATTACAGGTCGCCAAGTTGAAATTGACATGGGAGCTTGCCTTCTACTCTGGTTCCCGCACACCCCGTCCACGAAGGTTACCAGTAAATTTTTCGATTTGGGGTTGATCCTGGCCAAGAGGGAGCTCACTCTACACTGGAAATCTAGGGGGGGGCCCAGGTTCCTGAGATGGCGGGGGTGTTTTCAGCAATGGGCGTCTAGTGAAGGGACTCTCCGCTTACAATTAGCCAATCGCGCCGCTAATGATAATTACAAAAAGGGGGTGGTGATGGACAGAGTATCTGAGTTAATCAGAACACTCCTACCCAGTCAACAGATCAGGGCTTGATCCATCACCGTTTTTTAGCTCACTGCACCATCCCAGTTCAGAACCTGGCTATATGCAAATTAGTCTGTCCCTGGCCCAGTGCATCATGGGAACATAGTGCACATAAAGCACTAGAAACAGCCAGGGCGTGGGGCGCGTTAGTGGTAGAATGACAATCTATGTCGGCAGTTGCAGAAGGCATTGAGGCGGAGGCTCAAGCGAGCCAGGAGGTGGAGACGGAACCGGGGAGGGCGGGGACACCCACGGGGGAGATAGCACACTAGGCCTACTTACCTGTTAACAGCCAAGGAACTGAATGGTCACACCGAGGGTGGTGGAGATAGGAATGAGTGGCATGCACGGGCCTGCGTAGTGCTTAGACCTCATATTAGATTGGGAGTTACTGTTCAAGACCTAGGAGGAGACACCTGCTATTTCGTGCAGATTTGTGTTGCATCACAGGAATAACGCATGAGGCACACTGACATGGGGGGGTGGGAGTAGGGGGGCTGGGGGGAGCGGGACGGATAGGGCATTGACAGGTGGGACGAATTGATAGACTTATCGGTATGTATCATGCACCTGGAGGAACTACTGTCTTTTGTTTTTTGTACGTTGATGTGTAAAATCAATAAAACTTTGTTTAAAAAAAAAAAACTTATGATTTACAAACAACACATGTGGCAGAGTTCTTTGTGAGAACAGTTTTCAGGAAGCATTAAAAATGTAAAGATAACTCATGTGATTGATGTTCCTGCTAGAGAGAGGCATCCGAGTTTTGTCTAGTGGGAGTTTTCACTTACAATGCAGTAGAGCAGAGGGTTAATATTCCTGCTCAAAGAACTTGTGCCATGCAGATCACAGGTATGTTTTTTATATGGAAAGCTGTGTGGATTACAGTTTTTCTCACATAGAACCCCCTGTTGCCACAATTGATAAGATGCAACCCTAATATAGAACAGTGACTGTCAGGAATAGGTTAGGACATTGTGCTCCCCCCACCCCGTCTTTCATTATCTATTCCTAATGTTGCTGAATAGGGTTTGTTTGGGTAGATATCCATTCTTATTAGTAAAGTCTGCCTTTACCAGTGCTCTAAAGCAAATTTAACTGTATGTGAGAGAGTGCCAATGAGATGTGGGGCACTTTTGCTCTGTGGCATGGGAGAATCTGAAGAAGTCATGGGGGGGCACGAAAATGATTGTCACACCAGGGGTTAAACAGTGATAAAGCCAGCCCTAGTTACAGATTGTGGGTAAATCCTGTGACAGTCTTTCATAGAGGAGACAGGCAGGTGTTCTTAGATGTCTCAATCAACCGAAGCCAGGCTTGGGTTGCTTGTGTTCCGATTTAGAGAGGACCTTGGCCTGGTTGCTCGAACTGGGCAGTTCCTATTGCAGCAGGGTCAGGACTGATGTGCATATGACTGGGTCCAAACTGAGGTGGCATGGTTTGCAGAAGAACTATGAACTTAATGAGGCCCTAGGTAATAAGATAAATCACTGAAGTGTAAATCATGAATCCCCACAGTCAGTTTCCCCTCTACACTAGCATCCTACAGTCGTATGCACGGGACCCAGACTAGAGTTCCCATGTAGACGTTGAGCACTAACAATATTTGCTGTGCATGCTAGAGTAAATGCTATTGCAGCGCTCCAACCAAAGAAGTGTGTCATGCACAACCAGACTGATTACCCTCGTACATCTCTTATCACATCATTCATAGGTCTCTCACCAGTGTCTCTGGAATGTGCTAACAGGAAGTGCAGGTTCAGCACCACCCACTGCGGACCAGTTTCTCTCCCATTCAGACACTCTGTGAGGACCATTTGGGGATATCCTTTATGCAATCAGACAAGCTGGACAAATGATGACTTCCATGCAATGGTGAGGCTAAACTTTTCTACATTATGGACATGATTTCTTATACCGGCTTTCCTGCCTGTGGGGCATATTTACAAGCCCCTATCGCCACAGGAACGTCACTTTTAGTGGCGTTCCTGTGGTGATATGTGTTTTGCCATATTTACAAGCAGCGTTAAGCTACTTAACGTGGCTTAATGCTGCCTTGTAAATAGCGGTACAAAAGGGGGTGGTAATGGACGGAGCATCCGTAAAGCAGTACAAAATGGGGTGGTAATGGACGGAGCATCCGAAAGCGGTACAAAAGGGGGTGGTAATGGACGGAGCGTCCTAAAGCGGTACAAAAGGGGGTGGTAATGGACGGAGCATCCGTCCATCACCACCCCCTTTTGTACCGCCTTGTAAATAGGGCACCCTTTCATTCTGTACTTAGCAAGAAAGGGGAGGGTAATGGGTGTTGCGGTGGATGTTCCATCGTAACACCCATTGATTTTGACATTGCCCTCTATTTCCAAGGACAGTGTAAATAGCTGGCAGCGCCAAATTAAGACCAGGGAAAACCTGGTGTTAAACAGGTGAAACGAGGAGAAATGCTTTATTTCTCCTCGGTTTTGCTGTTTCCATGTGTGCTGCGTTGTGCAGCACACATAGAAACAGGAAAAAACCACTAATTGTTTATGTGTAGGAAGGTGACCCTTCCTGCACATAAAAAAATCTTTTAAAAAAATGAAATTTTATAACTTTTGTGTGTGACAAAACGCCATTTAAAGATTGTTTATGTGCAGGAAGAGACACCTTCCTGCTCAGAAACAATCTTCCCCTCAACACAGACACCCTTGCACCATGGTGCAAGGGTACCTGTGTTGGCGCTAGGCTGCTAAATTTGGCCCAAGTGCAGGGGGGAACTCAGGGCTGCACCATAGTGTTTTAAATCTGGTGCAGCCCTGCATTTCAGAAGCGGCGGAGCATGGGGTTAAGCCAAAGAGGTTAACGCCACGTAAATAGGACTAGTCACAATGCAAACATTTACAATGCATGCCTTTACAACACGTTTTTTACATTGCAACATCCATTACAATGCATGATTTTACAACACATGCCATCACAACGCATTTTTAGAAACTACATTTACAATGCATTCCATTACAAGGCATACCATTACAACACATAATACTTTTAGGGCAACAGTAGGGTAAGTGTTGGATAGTGTAGGGGTAAAAATTACTAGTCCCACTCCAGTCAGTGCAACAGTAGGGTAAGTGTTGAATAGTGTAGGGGTAAAATTTACTATTCCCCATTACTTACCTTATAATGCGTTGTAATGGCATGGGTTGTAGTGACATGCGTTGTAATGGTATGGGTTGTAGTGACATGCCTTGTAATGACTGCGTTGTAATGGTTGGTTCCCATGCCACGCTTCGCCACTTAGTTCTAAATATGCCCATCAGTCTCTTAGAACTGCCATGCTGGTTTCTAGTTGCATTTAACCACAGCAATGTCAGAAACTACACGTTTCTAAAATTGAATGCCCAGATCATATGTAGGTAGGAAGACTGCACTTACAATCTGCATGTAAGACAAGAGCCAGATTGCAAGCCATCTATCCTGGAGAGGGAGGGGAACAGGAGTCAGAAAAATGTTGTGGGAAGTAGTTGATTTGCATCAGCTGAAATATTGGGTTCCTCTATACTTTGGCAACTTGTACAACAATTCCCCATTCAGCATCTACAATATACCTTCCCATTGCTCCAACACATCGCACTTTTAACCCAACTAGCAAGGCCTTACACATCCCCAGTCTACATTTATAAAATAACTATACTACTTCCTTCCTTGTTGCGATGGTCAAGAGGATTTGCACTACATCACGTGTCTCTGGATCCCAAACCCCATTCTCAAGTTAAATTAGCCACTATGGTCCGCAAGCCAGAATTAAAGAATTGGCCAATAGGAATGTTGTAAGACCCTCTAAAGTGTATATATTGACATTCTTAGATCCCCTGCATAAAACAGATCTCCAACCATGGGAATTCTTGCCTTTGACAACAATTTCCTACCCATCTCCTGCGACACTTCTGCAACCACTGACATTTACAAAATGGAGAGCCTCATGGGATAAAATGTAAATGGTTCCAAAGTTATTCATAGATGACCAATAGTGACTCTCCACAAATCTCAGCACTGCTAGTGTGTAGTCCGGAAGGATCATCACTCATGTTTTCATAATGCAGCAGTTCAATCTGATGGCCCTCTGTAATTCAACATTTCGGCTATTATTGACTGAAAGGGACTATCAGAGGGGCAGTAAGGGGAAAGGGACACTAGTGCCTTGCGGACGTAATGTATTAGAAAAATTCAAGACGTTCTGCAGCACCACTATCTTGCTCAGCCAACATCTTCAACACCCTTTTTATTTTTCTACTCTACTTTTCCTGAATCACATTCACTCACCCAGCTCTAACAATTGTTACCTACGCTGTGAAACCCCGTGTTTTAGAGTTGCTTTTGGTGTTTCAGTGGCACTCTCCCTGTCTGCCACTATGCACTGATCCACTTTCAGTTGCCGAACATCAAGGGCCACTGTATCCACCTTGGCCACCAACGCTACCTTGCATCTTGTATGGTTTGGAGGTAGAGCAGTGGCCACACTGAATAGCCATCAGGGACGGACGCCATTACAGGTTGGACGCCATCTTGGGAACTGTGATGGAAGTGTGGCACATCCCTTAGAGACTACACCTCCACCATCTCTGGGTGCACCTAGAGAAACTTCCACCCAGCTAATGCTGATTCCCCTTTCCAGTGATGTTGTCCTCAGTGAACTTGGGAACTCGAATTACAGGTGAATGTTGAAAGGGCCTGGGTGATGGCTGCAGAGCTCCAGAGCTCGAGAGATGTTTTTCTACATCATAGGCTGATAGCAACAGCAGCTTGCTATTTTCTCCTAGTTGGAAATTATGTTAGATTGACATGAACTCAGGGGCATATTACCAAGGGCCCTTATCGCCACTTTAACTGGACTTTTTCCCGCTAAAGCGGCGATAATTTTCTCGCCCAATTACCAAACTGTCGCTAACACCAGTTAGCGACAGCTTGTAGGCGATAGCGAGCATTTTGGGGCCCACTTTGCATATCTGCGATATTTATCGCTAATGACATGCAAAGTGAGCGTGCCAAAATGTTAGCGACTGAAAACAGTCGCTAACATCGCTATCGCCTATGATCAACACAGGCGTAGTTTTGGAAATATTCGCGCTAAGCGCGAATATCTCCAAAAGCTAACCCCTGCCCTGACCAGTTCTTAGCCATGTTATCCAATGGGAGGTGGATAACATGGCTAAGAGCATTGTCACGCTAATGCGTGGATATCGCTGTATTGACAGCGATATTCACGCATTTTGCCTGATTTTTATCGCTTTTGAGATAAACCTTGCTAATAGCAAGTTATCTCAGCGATAAAAACAGGTGAAGGGCGGCGATAAAAATATTACCGCTAACCCTACTTAGCGATAAATATCGCTGTAGGTTGGTAATATGCCCCTGATTTTTTACAAACTACTATTGGTAGGTTACCATACTTCTGACTACTTCATATATTTTCACAAATGTTTTATAACATCATGTTTACTGATCTGTAGTTACAACATTTGAATGGCTTTGGTTCCTCCTATTTTGAGCCTTGGATATGCTCAAGTTTTAGCTTTATGCATATTATGTTGTTTCACAGGTGAATTCGATTATTTCCAGATGCTTTCTTGAGGAGTTATATCTCAAGAGAATTTTCTTTTCAAATGGGGCCTGGAAGATGGTCAACAATTGCTGATCTTAAAAGTAATATCTCGGTTTAGAATTTTCAAAACTTACATATGCCTTGGATCTGTGACAATTAACAGTATCAATAGTGTTGTCATTTCTATACCGAACCGCTCGCCCAAATAGTGGCCAATAATAGAAAGTTTGACCCATGTTTGAACTCGGCAGGGGTACCAGGCAGGGTTGCCCCCTCTCCCCATTGCTCGTCGCCCTGGTGCTTGGGCCATTGGCGATGTGGATATGGAAAGATCCCATTATTCGGGGACTCAGGTGGGCTGACGACTGGGAAGACCGTATTTCACTGTATGCCAACTATATTTTATTATACTTGGCATCTCCGGCGGCCTCCCTGAATAGAGTGCTCCACATTTTCATAGAATTTGGAAAATTTGCTGGGAACAGGATTAATTGGTCCAAATCAGTCATCTATGTTCTCAGTGGGGGGCTGCCTTCCTTGCCCAGGGGCTTTACTATTACAGAAGCAGAGACGGGGTGCAAATACTTGGGAATCCAGGTCTCTAAAGACCCGGGTCGGTTTTACAAACCCAACCTTCTGCCCCCGCTGCAACAACTCTGGAGTGATGTCCTACACTGGAGGTCTCTCCCACTGGTTCTACTGGGGCGCAAAGTCTTATTCAAAATGATGTCCCTTCCACGGTTTTTGTGTGTTTTGTTGCAGAACACGCCGCACCCAGTGGGAGCGGAATACTTCAAAGCCATAGACAGTGCCTTGGGAGAGCTCCTGTGGGACGGAAAACTACACAGAATTGCCATTCAGAAACTTACACAAGGGTGGTGCGACAGAGGAATTTGTTTCCCAGACATCAAGAAATTATATTGCACGGCGCAACTTAGTGATATAAATCAGTGTACATATAGGCCGCAGGGAGATCCCTGATTTCACACGGATAGATGGCTACTCCTGGGGGGAAGTTTTGCAGGGGCACTATTCACAAACCCCACTAAAATAAGACTGTCGGGACCAACTGGGCATGCGGTCTAAGTGTAGCGGGCTGCTACGAGGAGCCAGGGCTGAGAGGGTAAGATTACATTGGCCACCCCACTCTTGGACACCGACCAACTTGGCAATCTACGACACACTCCTGGATTTGACCGTTGGGACTTAATAGGCATCTCTAAGGTTGGAGATCTATGGAAAGCGGGAGGAGTACTCCCCTTTGCCCAATTGCAAGTTGAGTATGCGCTTGCTAATACAGAACATTCTAGGTACCTACAGATCTGACATGTGCTGCTCGCAGGGATAGCAAAGGGAGAGGTGCCACCAGAAACCTCCCCACTAGAAGATAGGGTCTTAGACGGAAATCTCCTGGAGAAAGCCATATCGTTAATATATAAAAAACATATAAAAAATATGGCGGACCCTCTTCTCCAACTTAGAGCCAAGTGGGACTACAATGTTGCAGGTTTGGAGGACGAGGAATGGCTTGAGGCCCTGGACTCTCCTAGAGAGACTGCCATCTCCTCTTGGCTCAGACTTGTACAACTGAAGATACTCCATATAATATACCTCGCGGGGCCAATGTTGGTAAGGATGGGGTATAGCACTGAGGCCGGATGCATGAGGGGATGTGGGCAGGAGGGCATTTTCGTGCACATACTCTGGGAGTGTACGGTCATCCAGAGATACTGGTGCTCATTAACAAAATGTATGGAGTGAGCAATGGGCAACAAGACTGACTGCAACATAAAACTATGTCCCCTGAATATTTGGAGCCCTACAGATTTGAATACTAAAGAGAGAATATGGGTGACACATGGAATGATAATTGACAAGAGGAATATTGCAAGATTATGGAGGGTGCAAGAACCTCAATGCTGGGTGCGTGGGGAAAAGACATGAAATGAAATGAAATGAAAAAATAATTTCTAGAGCGCACTGCGGCCAAGCGGCTTCCTGGCGCTGAGGATCACATCAATGTCCACCTAGAGGGCACGGGAGGAATTTAGCTAGGGAAGGCCTGAAGAAAGAAGAAAGTTTTAAGAGCTTTGCGAAAGTGAGAGAAAATAGGAATGGAGCGAATAGAGAGGGGGAGAGTGTTCCAGATCTGAGGGGCCCGCACAGAAAAGCGGGTGCCACCAGTGCGGGATTTGCGGAAGCGGGGGACGTGAAGAAGAGAGAGGGAAGACGACCGAAGAGAGCGGCTAGGAGCATAAGAAGAGATCAGAGAGTTGATGAAGAGAGGAGCGGAGCGGGTATGCGCCCGAAAGGCCAGACAAGCAAGTTTAAACTGGGACCTGAAATGAACGGGAAGCCAGTGAAGGGTTTTGAGGGCAGGAGTGATGTGGGAGAACTTAGGAAGGCGGAGAACAAGACGGGCCGCCTGGTTCTGGATGGCCTGGAGACGACGAGTCTCGTAGGCAGGGATGCCTACATACAGGCCATTTCCATAATCCAGGCGGGATGTGATGAGGGCAGTGATGATGACTTTAAGGGCATCAACAGAAAAAAAAACGGGAAATTTTGCGGATGAGGCGGAGGGAGAGGAAACAGGAGGATACGACAGAACTGATGTGCGCATGCATAGAGAGATCATTGCTGATCTTGATGCCCAAGGTCCGGACAGAGGGGACAGGGGAAGGGGGAGAGCCGAAAGAAAGGGGCCAATGGGCGGAGGACCAGGGATTAGAGGGACCACCAGTGAGAACGAGCTCTGTCTTGTCAGGGTTGAGCTTCAAATGATTGAAGCTCATCCACTGGGAAATAAAGACAAGAGTAGAGCTGAGCTTGGGAAGGGAATAGGTGGGGGAAGATAGATCAAAGACGAGCTGGAGGACATGGATTGGTGCATGGTAATGGAAAGGACAGTATACGAATCCAGGGGGTGTCCCACTAAATGGACACATATTTGGAAAAAATGGAATGAATAGAGGGGGTGCTGATCCAGAATGGCCTGCTACAAGTTGATCCATTGTAAATTGTGTGTAATAACGCTATGATCTCAGGTTTGTTGACAATTTTGTGCCAGTGCAAAACCTCTGGAAACACATGTCTGTACGATGTCTATTATGTTTATCCTTGTCCTAAATTAAAGTCTTACAAAAAAAATTCTGTTGTCATTTAAATATTTGTATGTGTGTTTTTATATTTGTAGAGTGTAAATCTAGCACATGAGCAACAGAGCACTGAACAGAGGGCTTGCAGCTCAGGAAGATACAATCATTGGGGTAAGGTAAACGGTAGACGGTAGACTGCTAGGTCAAGAGTACTGCTCCTTGACGAAGTGTGTCCAGCTTTTTTTCTGAACTGTAGGAGCTAAGATAAGAGTTTAAGCTTCAACTTATATAGAGTTTCTATTTATATACATGGTTATATTGTCAACTCTTCTAAACTTCCAGATATGCCTACACATAATATAATTATATTATATTCTAAAATAATTGGGAGATGGTTCATAATGCTTTTGTAATTCTCTTCCATTTATATAATCTTCCCCACCTAGATTTCTCAAAAATCAAATGTGGGAAATACCAAAAATTGCAGAATTCTCCACAATCTCAGGAAGTTATTTTTTGAATGCCAGAGGATTTTTACATCAGTGTCTCGACTTTTATCTGACTATATATAATGGATTTACGGGGTCATTACGATGGCGGGCGGACTTGAGTCTGCCCCCTATCGATGTGGGGACTGGGACCACCCGCCTGTATGGCGGCGGTCCCGCACGTTGAATATGAAGCGACCGCCACCGTGGCGGTCGCATCTTGCATATTTACCATTGAGGTGGGTGCTGCAACCAGCAGCACCCGCCGCAACGATAAAAATTTATGTAGTGGGTTTCCCTGCACTACATGGCAAGCAACATGCAGTGCCTGCCACTCAGTGCAGGGAAATGTACAAGGGTACCATGGGTACCACCCCAGGGCACCACCACTTCCCCAACACAAGGGGCCCACAAACGACCCCTGAATCCATTTACGCCTGTCTTTTCGTAGCGAGATGTCTGCCTCAAAATGACATGCAGAAAGGGATAGCGGAATCCCTATGCGATGCCTGCAAGGCACTGCCGCAATATTGCCCTATGTTTGCGGACCGCCTTGCGGACCCGTGGCGGGCGGTCTTTGTGACCGCCACGCTTCACTGAAGAGACCTCCTGCCAATGCAATATGGCAGGGAAAATTGTTGTCAGATGGCGGACCGCCCACTACCGCACAGCTGGCAGTGGCGGGCCTTCCGCCATTGTAATCGACCCCTAAGTCTGATGGACGAGCCTTTCCATGACTATAGTGAACGGCCCCATCATCAGTTCTACAAAACATGGCCAGTGTTAGGTTTGCAAATTTGAGATATCCAGCTCGTCCTTGCCTGAACATTTTAAAAAAACAAAAGTCTAAAAAATACATATTTGCATACAGTGGTAAAAAAATATTTCCTGAATTGAAACTCCTCTCTCCCAGTTTCCTGAGCCCTGTCTTGCCCACTTTTATTTTCATTAGCCATCTACCCTTGGGTTTCTGGTTGCAGGGCCTGCCTTTAGCCATATTATTCTTTGGCATGGCCCATTGTGAGAAATGTGCATATGTTGGCTTGGAGATTGTCGGTGGTGGCCGAAGAGTAAAGGCAGGACTTCAACAGGGCATTCTTGTTCTTGATTATAGACCACAGATGAGATATTTATTACATGAAATGCATCTTTTACCAGCGTTATTGCCTTCATCTACACTTTACGACTGTAACTCGAATGCAGGCACATAAAGCATGATTAAGTCAATATATGACATCTATAAGCCATCAGTTTCTTCTTAGGTGATAAAGACAAATTTGTTGGCGGATTCAGTAATCTGTAGTGCAATGCCATGCAAGACCCAAAGCAGCACAAAGCATAATCTGTGTTACTTCTAGGGCTGCTTTCCTGTGTGAAAAATTATTGGCCTGGAAGTGTTGTGCCGCTCATGCATCATGCAAGGGGGCACACGGGCAACTGTGGTGTCTCGTTCAGCAAACACACAGAGACCGAAACGGTTGAGAAGAAAACTTGAAAGTTTATTACATATGAAGCTGCCACTCCTGGGAAGCATCAAGGAGCCACCTTGAGCCCCTATTCAACTGATGCAGAATCTCTCCTCAACATTCCAGTTTTGAAATAATATCATTTCAACAGTGACATATCAACATTCTACCCATACCCAAACCCACCTAATGACATAAGAACACTACATTACTTTTCCACTTTTGGGAAACCCAACTGGAAACAATACAACAACTAAAGAAAACAGAACAAATAAAATAAAATAAGAGCAAAATAAAATAGACATGCTAATGAAATAATTGCATATAAGCATGGTATATCAGAACAATATCTAAATCCCTTTAAATCGAAACCTTATAATATAGGGAAATGTCTATGGATTCCAAAAACGTCCCACCTAAAACTAAAACCAGTTCAAAGAAGAACAGAGGTGACAAGCAAAAATGAGCAACAGATCATGAACCCATGGGCTACTTCCTGAGCCTGAGTGGCACCTTCAGACCTGCCATTATCAAAAAACAGAAATTATGAAAACCCTTCCTGAAAGGAATTATCTTTTAAAAATTCAGTGACAACCTTGGCATTCAGCTCAGCTACAAACGTTACTTCATGCCATTTTGAATATAAAGCAACGTCAACCAATGCAAACTGGAACTGACTCTGTAAAGTATTGAAAAGGCCCAGGCCAAATACAACTTTCTCCCACACTCTAAATGGGCATTCAATAGGTTGTAAGGTCGTTTTTTTATTACTACCAGGCCCTTCTCCGAATTAGCACATATAACACACTCCCTGACAAAATGGTCAACTTCTTTGTCCACCAAGGGCCACCACAATGTTTGCCTCAATCACCGTTTAGGAAAAGTGCATCCCAAATGTCCCCCATGAGCTACCTTGATCAACCTATTCCTCAAACCAACAGGTGAGACCAATTTCTCTGCTCTCACCAAAAGTCCATCTTGCACTGACAACTCATCACAAACTTTTCAAAAAGGTTGGCAAGAACTCTCAACCGATTTGTCGGTGGGCCATCCATTAATCACATAACTAATGACTAACATCAGCTTCTCATCCACCAACATTTCCGCCTTCTACACAGACTCTGAAAATACACACATATCCTCCAGATCAAGTGTTGCAATAAACAATGCTCAATATTTAAGATATCCCAGACAATGCACAATTGATCCTCACCATCACCCCCACATTCTGCTTCGTATGCAAATCTAGAAAAAAATCTGCTCTTACATTTTTTGCCCCTTGAATGTGTACTATAGCAAAATGATACTACAACAGTTTTGTAGACAGTCTGTAAATTCTAGGTGCCTGTTTGTTAATCTTACCACCGCTCAGGAGAAGCACCAGATATTTATGATCTGCTTTCACAGTGAATTTTGTGCCCCAATGTATGGTTTAAACTTATGATTGGCCCACCAGAAAGCTAACAATTCCCTTTCAGTGGTGGAAAAGTGGATATCCTCTTCTCTCAACACTCTGTAAGCATGTCAAATTGTGTTTTCTAGATTACCATACCATTGAGTGAGGACAGCCCACAGACCGTGATTACTTGCATCTACAGTAATGCAACATGACAACCTTGGGTGCAAAAGCTTGCGGATTTTGGAAGTTACCAACAGAGATTTTTTTCCCATTCTGGTTGAAATCTGGGCGCAGCATTTGCAGCAAAGTAAGTCTGGAAGGCATCAAACCAGTTTCTCCACCCACCCAACTGGCAGTTCACCAAGTGATTCTAAAAATGATGGGCAGATTTACTGACTGCATCATTGAAAGACCCAAGTGTGCCCATCACGGATAGAAAAAGCTGCGTCCTTCATTGAGACTTGACCTGTAAATACAAGTGTGCATATCACTGGAAAACAATTCAGCCCTAACACATCAAAGGACCCAGTGTGTGAAGGGCAATACTGGCCATAGTGGGCATCAGGCGTTTAACGTGGAGGATAGAATGTGGGGGCCGATTTTGTTACTGGGGATGGTTTGGCAGTGATGCTGCAATATCAGCCCTCAGTAACAAAAGCAGGAGTGCTGAGAGACAGTTTTGTTAAGCAGCAGTGCTTCACACTTGCACCCCCATCACCATCCGGGGGTAGAGGCCAGTCCGACAAATTTGGCAGGAATGGTTTGGGTTCCCAGTCCAACCCTGAGTGTGTGTCTTTGACGTGCACAGATGATGAATTGTCAATTAAAAGTGTGAGTATCACTGTTCAAAGACTGTAGCAATGACACACCCAAGACACAGTTTATAACACTAATGTGCCTAACTGGTAGAAAGAAAATTACAAGTGAGCGTGTCACTGTATAAAGACTTAATAGTAACATGCCAAAAGAACAGCATGTGTATTGCACACGTGTATTGCAGCTGTGCTCAATTTGCTGATGCTTGTTTCTGGTCCAGGGAAAACATGGCTTGGCAGTTCGGGCTGGACTGTTCCCATAAGGCACAGGGTCAAGACTGATTTGCATATAGCTGTGTCTGAACTGGGTTGGCGAAGTGAGTTAAAAAATGATGATGGATTCAACCCAGATCTATGACTGAGGGTGAGTGTCTGAAAAGTTTCAGAGCTCAGTCCATCATCTCCTTGTTTTTGCTTTGTTCGCCCTAAGTTGGCAGGGTATGCCCAGACGTGGGTCCCTTGCTCACTTTGCTACTGGATTCAAGCTAGGCTGGCTGATGAGGGCTGTTAGCCCGAAACCAGTCCCAGGATGCTTGTTTCCGGTCCAGGGAAGACCTGGCTTGGCAGTTTGGGCTGGACTGTTCCCATGAGGCACAGGGTCAAGACTGATTTGGATATAGCTGTGTCTGAACTGGGGTGGCGAAGTGAGCTAAAAAACGATGATGGATTCAACCTAGATCTGTGACTGGCGTGAGTGTATGAAAATTTTCAGTGCTCCGTCGATCATCTCCTTGTGTTTGTTCAATTTGCTGATGACCTACTTTCGTATGGTGCATGAATAATTGACATGCAGCTGTAGTTCACTCACTTGTATTTTGGACCATTTCAAAATGGCTGTGCTCAGCTATTGGACTTTGATAACTTAGCCGATGACACATGAAGCAAACAGTGCCTGTGCCCCTGGGGTACAGCTGTCCTAATTCAAAATGCCACACATGACACAAATTACATGGTTGTCCTGAATTCTAGTACCGAAACAGAGGAAACTTTACTGCTAGTCTGGCTGCAAGATTTCACTGAGTCACTTTTATGGCCATGCTGCGTCAAAACCCTGCACCTGCTTGAAGCAGGCGTAAGGAGTGACGCAGCATATTAGGCATAGGGCGCCACTGAGCCTTGCTGGAGCCGCGTCGCACTTGTGCCACCGCGCGCCACAGTAAAAGCTGCATATCAGTGGTGGCGCACGGGTGGTTTTTCGTGTCGCAAGTGTTCTGACGCATCCCTGCTGATTTGCAGTATTGCGCCAGACCTTGTAAATCTGCCCCTGAGAGACCGAAATGGTGGAGTAGAAAACTTGGAAGTTTATTTCATAAGAAGCTGCCACACCTGGGAAGGTAGCTCTGCGTGGCTTGCTAAATCTAGAGTAACAGAAGGTAGCCCAAATCGCTGCCTTGCGTCACTCTATGGCAGAGAGGTGTTCCATTGCTTCCCGCATATGCACCCATGGAATCTGACACATTCCCAGATTCACCAACACTGGTAGACCTGAGAATGCATCAGAATTATACGCCTCCCGCCTGGAGGCACAATGAAGAGAGATATCTCTATTTCCCCTCGTTGCTTCCTCTTTCTAAGTGTGTTGCATTCTGTTGCACACATAGAAAGAGGGAAATACCTCTAAGGATTGTTTTGGTGTAGGCAAACAATTGTGACTGCGGCACGGACACCCTTCCAACATGACACAAGGATGCCTGCATTGCCGCCAGCAACCAAAAGTGTGGCAGTGCTGCAAAAGGACAGGAATGCGGCGTCTAATGGTAAATACTGTGCATTCCTGCCCTTTCACGCCGTGCAACAAGGTAGCTTGCTGTGTTGCATGAATTTTTGATAAATATGGGCATAAACACTTTATAAACATTGGGCGGCAGTTTGCGCAACTTTTATGAGTTTGCACCGACCCAGAGTGTTTATAAATCTTTACCCTACAGTGTCTCTTATAAGGACAACTACTTGTAGGCAGCTGCAGCTTACAGAAACTTTCCTCACTGGTTTATCTTGCTGTCTACTAGCTGCCTTTAGGCAATGCCATACATAGAGGATTATCCTCATTTAAATACATGGTGTGGAATGATTTGTCTTTACTATATTTCTCTGGGACTTGCAATTTTTGAAAATAGGATGGGCAAATATTCGTGTTCCTTTCTTTCACAAATACCCTTTCCATGTTCAGATGCACATAAATGAGTACTGCACTGAAGCACAAAACCAGCTGGTTCCTCTTTTTATTAGTAAGTCCTCTGAAGTTGCTTCAAATTTAGCATTTTGCCTTTTTCAGACTGCCCAGTCCCTGCTTCTGAGCGACCTCTGCTGCCTCTGCTCTCAGACATCCTCTTTTACTATTGTTCGTCTGCACTGGAAGAATACAGCACTCTTTGTTGTCTTCAAGGAAAAGTTTCAGACTGTCATTCATTCCCAGGCTAAGAGAACAGCGCGCACACACAGCTAGAAAACATCTTTCAAGACTTGAGAGCAACGGATCCAGACATGGGGACAGGGGCATAATGCCAAATTATGCCCCCCAAATGTGATGAGGAATCCCTGAGTCTCCCATATCTCAATGACATTCATTGACCTTGGGTCGAATGGATGGATACCCCTTGAAATATTGGGTGCCGCAGGTGCTGCAGGAGGGTTGTACGACGGTACAACGCAGGGAAATACATTGCATGTCTGTACCACACATTTTTTACAATGCATGTTTTTACCACGCATATGCTTTTACAACCCACACCATTAGCACGCATTGTTTTGATATATAAAAACAATGGGCCTCATTTATGAGGCCATGCGTCACTTTTACGCCGCCGGTGCGTCACTTTTTGTGACGTACCAGCAGCGTAAAAAATGTGCCTTGTTGCACCATATTTATACAAAGTGACGCATCTAGGTAGATGCGTCACTTTGTAAACCCCTGCGCTACATTATAGCTAGGCCAGGTATAATGTATGCAGAGGGGGCGTTCTGACGCAAGACAGGGTCATAGAAGTGACGCAGTGAAATCTATAAGATTGCACTGCGCCCCTTCTAGGACACAAATGCGTCAATTTCTTACGCCTGCCTCACAGCAGGCGTAAGACTGACGCATGCCCTTTCACATGGGGCTTGCCCCATGTGAAAGGACACATTCCTGGAGTTGTGTCACTTTTGTGACACACTCCAGCAATGCGTCACTTTTGCGCCATACAGATACGTCAGAAATACTAACGTATCTGTAACTCCTTGTGCCATGATGCGTCATACTGTAAATATGACGCATCATTGGTCTCGCAAGGAGGGCGTAGTGAAAAGTGACGCATCGCTGTTTTCACGCAGCGATGCGTCACTTTTCATAAATGAGGCCCTATGTATTTGTGGGTGGAGATCCATCAACGTACCTTAAATACGTGGCAAAGGCATGCGTCGTAAAGGCATGCATGTGATAAAAATATGCATGCTAAAAATGTGTGGTAAAGGCACAACAAGAGAAAAACCTCATTGTAACGGCTGTTTACTCTGCAGGGGCCTGGTTATGCCCCTAACATGGCAGGGACTGATAAGTAAGGGTTTGTTTTTACATAGCACTTCATGTCTCACTTCTGCTATTTCTATGTGCTGTACAAATTCCACTTTATTCGATTTATTCACCTTCATAAAAATGGAGGGTTGAGTTGGGCTTGTTACATATTAAACTCGTCACCAGTACATCATCCTATTTCTCAGTTGTGAGCATTACCTCCCAAACCATCTCCTCGTCACAGTCCCAGCAGCTTGAGGAACGTCCCATCCCTGAGACAGGCCACTGGCTTCTTATGCAATGGTAAACAAGGAGTTGTAACATAGTTCTCGTTTGGATTTCATATAATTGCCCCGTATCCTCTAGGCATAAACCCTTCAACCTGTCTGTTTTGTCCTGTCTCACACGGATATGCACGGATATGGCGTACCCATTTCGGGTAAGTGTATAATTTAAGTAAAAAATATCTATTTCACTGACATGGCTAGTTTTGCTGTTGCCAGTTTTGCTAGCCCACTCTGTGATATCAAAAGCCAGTCTTGCTACAGTAGCTTCGGGAGGGGCTACACCGGAGGCCATCCGGAGTCCAAGCCAAGCGAGTCTCCAGCTTCTCAGTCAGAGTGTTAGATGATGCATTATTATTAATATTATTATTATTATTATTATTATTATTATTATTATTATTATTATTATCATTATTATTAACATTATTATTATAATCATTAGTTTTGCAGGTTTTTATATTGCGCTAACTCGACCAGAAGGTATTAGAGCGCTGTACATGGGCACTAGTTTACCCATTCATTTTTTTTTGGGGGGGGGGGGGATGGGGAGATTAAGTGATTTGCCCAGAATCACAAGATGTTGAGGGCATCATTTATGAGGCCCCTTGCGCTGCCGAAACATCACTTTTTGTGGCGCATTAGCTTAAACACTGATGTTTAGCAATACGATTTCGAAAGACAGCATTAGCTGAAAAATAATATGAACTTTGTGTGAAAAACTGAATTAAAACTACGAAGACGCTATGAGGTAATGGCGCTGTTACATGCAAGCAGTGCGCTCCTACCTACGTTCACATGAGAACATCTGTACCTTGCACTTTTTGGGTTTGGTTGCTAGTGGCAATAATTAATATGTTCAGTGGGAGGGTGGCTGAACTCACTGGAATGCTCAGGAATTTAGCGTGGGTTTGGAATGATGTTTTTGTGTATTCCTCACATTTCATATGATTCAGCCACAGCAGGCATACAACAGACATTGTCCTTCTGCAGCAGAAGCACTTACATAGATAGAAAATGTTTGCAAATGGGCAGGACATTACTTTGCATCCTCTATTCTACGTACGCAAAAGCTGTGGATACTCATCGAAAAGAGGGTACCCTTCCACTTGCTACACTCATACTGCCTAACACTCAGGGAAGATATGTTATGGTACAAGGTAGTCTGTGGGCTACATATATTACATTAGTCAGAAAATGTAGTCCCAAAAACGATGATCCCAGCTTTTGTATGGCATCTGGGGCCTGGCATTATCACTATCCCTGAAGGCTATACTATGTGGAGCAACTTGAATTTGGCACTCAACTTGCCTATGGACTCTTCACATAATGAACACATGCACTGCCTGAGCAGTGACTGCCTTGCAGAAAATCATTGCTGACTACTCCCTGGCGGGCACTTAGAGGATTAGGCATCCTAAGTTTACCAAGGGCACGTATTTGTCCTCAGCTGGAAAACAGGGTAGTCACTTGCGATTTGTGCGCCTGGATGCATGAAGTTGAACTCCTTGCTAAGATAATATCAGACCACTCCCCAGTCCTCCTCAGACTAACGTTCACTGGATAGTTGAGCAATAGAGCGCAATGGAGATTTCTTGCTTGGGCACTTCTGTACAGACTGTGTAGCAACTAGATCATGTAGGGTATTATAGATTCCTCTAAGAGTAAAATGGGCTCAGTCAAAAGGGTGAGTGTATGGCAGACAATTAAAGTAGTAAGCAATGTATTGCTAAGCAACATAGAGTGTTGAAAATGGATGTACGTCAGTACAATGCGATCATTTTGAACGCGGTACTTTACAACGCGGTTTTCACAACGCAAGTCGTTACAACGACTTGCGTTGAAGGGCGCTGGATTGAGGATTAATTTAATTTTATATTCCAACTCCAGCCCAGGTAACAGTAGGGAAGGTGTTGGAATAGAAAATCAAACTATTCCTTAAGCAAGAGCGCCATCCAGCGCAAGTCGTAGTAATGACTTGCGTTGTAATGGCTGTGTCGTAAAGGTCGCGCGGTGTAAACACCGCGTTGTAAAGGATGTTTCCTGTTGAAACTGCCACAGGCCACTTGGCTAAACTAGAGTGGTTGCAATAATATGTGGCAATCGAATAAAAGTTTATGAAACTGAAACTAGAGTGAGAGATTTAACAGCTGGAGGAGCTTTCATGGTATTTAGAGACAAAAACACTCACCAACAGATCAGATCCAAAATATCAAAATACAATAAGGTAGCTGAAAGAGAGCTTCGCTGCCTGGGCAAACATGTCACAGCGAACTCATATGAATAGGGTGAAAGTTCAAGAAAGGTGCTAACTAGCATTATCTAACAGCCATGAGCAGCTATTAGCATCTTATACATAAAAGATGCGGACAGCCACCACAAGTACGAAACAGAGGAGATTTTATGGGCCTGTGTCAAATTTTTTGAAGCTCTATATACATCCCAGGGCGGCCAAGTACATTGATGCATATTTGGATAATACAACAATAGTGTGGTTAGGTGAAGCCCACAGAACCGTTCTTGCCTAGCACATTACAACAGATGAGATCAAGGTAGTAATTAAGGACCTGCCAACTGGTAATGCCCCCATATGGATGAATTAATGTCTGAATTTTACAAGGAAATCTCTGAGTTATTGCCTCCACACCTCTAAGAGGTATTTGACGAGACTATGTCAAAATACTTATTTGCCCCCTTGATGTGGGAGGCATTTCTGATCACCCTTCTGAAGCATTGGATGGCTCCAGGCAGGTGTGATCCAAACAAACCATTACCTCTCATAAACTGTGACACCAAGATCTGGGCTAAAATATCCTGTAATAGAATGCTCCCCTTGCTGCTGTGCCTTGTCCTGCCTGATCAGGTGGGATTTGTCCGAGGCTGTTCCATGTTCCACAATTTACGCACCCTATGCTCCACCAACTGGACCCATAGACAAATGCAGTAGTGGACTTCTTAGATGCCACAAAAGTTTTGACTCCATGGAGTGGGCGTACTGGATAACAATACTAACTTGAAAGGGCATGCCCGGATTGTTTGAGAACTGAGTACGAATATTATACACCTCTCTTGTAGCCAACATTTACATCAATATGTGGAACTCAAACCTCGTTCATATGTCTTGGAGCACCCAGCATGGATGCCCTCTGTCCCCCATTCTTCTTGCAATTGCCCTTTAACCACTGGGTACTAAACTTTATCAGCTTTATTTTGAATATGCTCTTAGATTTACATCCCAAATATATAATCGTATCACTATACGCTGATGATATCACTTTATATAAGAGAGACTCCAACAGGACTGAGCCAGGTACTCAGAGAAATAATAACATTTTGTGCAGTGGTTGGCATTTTCATAAACTGGGGAAAATGTGCAATATTCCCTTTCAACACCTAAAACAATTCAGCCAGACTTTCCACTAGAACGGTGTGGCAACCTGATTGAATATCGAGGCATTTGGGTTAGTGAAAATAAATACGATGGGCCTCATTTATGAAAAGTGACGCATCGCTGCGTGAAAACAGCGATGCGTCACTTTTCACTGCGCCCTCCTTGCGAGACCAATGATGCGTCATATTTACAGTATGACGCATCATGGCGCAAGGAGTTACAGATACGTCAGTATTTCTGACGTATCTGTATGGCGCAAAAGTGACGCATTGCTGGAGTGTGTCACAAAAGTGACGCAACTCCAGCAATTTGTCCGAAAGGGCCTGCGTCAGTCTTACGCCTGCTGTGAGGCAGGCGTAAGAAATTGACGCATTTGTGTACTAAAAGTGGCGCAGTGAAATCTCATAGATTTCACTGCGTCACTTCCATGACCCTTTCTTGCGTCAATACGCCCCCCTTGCATACATTATACCTGGCTCAGGTATAATGTGGCGCAGGGGTTTACAAAGTGACGCATCACTTTGTAAATATGGCGCAACAAGCCGCATTTTTTACGCCACTGGTGCGTCACAAAAAGTGGCGCACCAGCGGCGTAAAAGTGACGCAAGGGCTCATAAATGAGCCCCGATATACTTAGAACTAACTGAAGGACTGCATTCAGCAAGTTAGAAGACCAAATACAAAGATAAACGAAGCTTCCAACCACAAAGGCAAGCTGTGTTGAACTCGCCAAAACGGTGATAGTTCCAATATTTTTATATTATTTCACTAACATACCAAAACCCCCTAATAAAACGCTTTTCCAACCTTTGAGGTCTCTCCTGCTGAGGCTGGTGTTGCCCAGAAAGCAACCTAGATTGTCTTGGGAAATAATGAGTCTCCCATTTCAGCAGGGTGGCATCACCGTATCTGACATAGAACTGTGCTATATGCCCAGGCACAGTTTGCCCTTTATTGGCTAGACCCTCAATCTCATGTGGCCCATCTTGAACTAAAACGATGTGTCACTGACCCGATGCCGCTATTCACGGTATTGTGCAAAAAGAATCCTGGTTGGTCAGCTGAGATCACTGCGGTGCACTTGTACTCTGCAGGACTGGAACACACTACTTTCCAAAGCAACGCTTGAGCTACTACATTCACCCTCTCTTCTTCTGCCTCACCACAGTGCCAAGAAGCCGGTCGGTGAATTTGCACTATATAAATATTTTTAACATAACATAACCACCCACAATTCACTAAGACTGGTGAAATCGAGGTCCTATCCCATCTGCTCACACTGAATATCATGAAGTGGGAGATCCATAGGATGGAGGACCATTATATCCTCAGACCACGCTAAGGCATGAGACATGAACATGTTTTTACATTTTTGTCTCAGATTGGTGAGCAAGCTATTAACTCCTCAGTTCCCACAGGAACTCCTGACCTTCAAACCACTTGAATTGCTTGTGACATGAACACATATTTTAGAGAGTTGCAACCCTTTACACATCAATGCAAACTATAGCCCAAATACATTCAGTGCCAGCTACATATAAATGGAATGCAGACTTCCTAGGGGCTGGTTTGGTTTGGATCGTAAACTGATTGAGAGGGATTATGTAATAGTAAACCTTGATCAGCCAGGTGTTGCAGGTAAGATGATGTATATTCTAGAAATGGTCGTGGTAGTACTTTTGTTTGAAAACACACATATAACTGAAAAGGCATTCACGGCTTAGAGCTCCAATGTGATTTAGAGAAACTGGAATTTAATTCCACAACTTATACAGGCATTAAATCATGCAATATAAAGTCAAAGCATTAATGGTTAGTAACACATTTGCTCCAATCCGGTAGCAGTGCATTCATTATTTACAGTGCTCTCGTTGTGAAGAAAAGGAAGGGTAGGGTCAATGGTAGTGAATCAGTGGGAGAGGGACAGGGTAAAGATATGGTGACATATATACATTAGTTGTTACATGTTCCAGCCTAACATAGGTCAATTGTTCCCGTATATCAGCATAGTTCAAAGGTACATATTGCTTCAGTTAATCAGTTCTTTGAGCTTGCAACCACATGGTAGATTGTCTATGTTTCGACCCCTTGGATATTGAGGGTGGCTTGTTCCTCACATTGGGGTCTTCGTCAGGGCAGGGCTGGGAAGAGCACCTAGGAGTAATTTGAAATAGGTGGGGTCAGTGTAGTGACGGTTTGTGCATAGGGGTGAATGCTAGTAGAGGTGAAGAGACTGCCACCTACTTATAGAGGTAAGATGATGTCACATCTGTCCCACTCTCTTGGTGTATCTTCTACAATCCAGGCTTTAGGAGTCGCTAATATTTCTGTTTTCAGCTGCTCCCGGGCCACTATTCTACCTGACAGTTTTAACATGAGAATGTCTAACAGGTTTGAGGCCCTGAGTACTCTAGATAATGATGACTGACTTCAGAATACTTCTAAACAGATGCCTTTGTCTCAGTGGTAGCGTTACTAATAACGTAATAGCTTGGTCTCCAACTCTCTTGAGTTTTAAGTTGGAATATAGTGGGCTTGTCCTGTAACAAAAATTACAAGTCCCAGCTCGGTTTTATCATGAAATATAGCTTAATGTGTCTCCAGGAGACCTGTTTTTGGATGAGTTTAGATCTTTCTTTTCTGCAGCCACTCCAACCTCCTTTGGTAAAGCCAAAGGTGGTCTAATCACAATGGGATCACTGTCTCTAAAATTTTAATTCTGTGGGATTTGAGGCAGAGCATAAACCCTGATCAAACTGCTTTTATTTAGGGGAGACAAGTAAGTGATAACACAAAGAATGTGCAGCACCTCATAGACATAGGCTTTAGGGTAAGTAGGAAAACAGTCCTAGTCTCCCTAAATGCTGAAAAGGCATTGGACAGGGCAGACTGGGATTTTAATGATGACATATCTAAAGGGTGGGCTGACACAGGAAGATGATGAACTGGATAATTGCAGGGTATTGCAAGCCTACAGCGAGAGTGTGGACAAATAAATTCTTCTTCAGAACTATCCCGTGTGGCAGAGAAACTAGGCAGGGGTATCCCCTATCACCAATTCTGTTTACTCTTACCTTGGAACCCCTGCACAACAGGTTATTCAAATAAAGAGGGTTACAATTGGGCCACTAGACTATAAGCTCACCATGTTTACTGACGATAATTTGCTCTCCCAAACGGATCCTAAAATGTCACTTAAGAGGGTGATGGAAGAACATAGGTGCACCAGCAAATATCAGGCTTTAAAATTAACCAAAAAATTCGCAAATGGCAGAAATCTCAATTTCTAAAGGAGATACTTAAGATCTGGCAACTGGGCTCCTTAAAATAGGCACAGATCTAATGTAGGTGTTTGGGACAGATTATGCCAAATCAATAGCTTTGATTAAAGACATCAATGTAGAAAGTCCGACTAAAGTCGTGGGCCTCATTTATGAGGCCTTGCGTCAGTTTTGCGTTTCCGATGCGTCACTTTTTGTGACGCATCGGCGGCGTAAAACATGCCTCCTGTTGCACACTATTTACAAAGTGACGCATCTAAGCAGATGCGTCACTTTGTAAGCCCCTGAGCTACATTTTACCTGCGTCAGGTATAATGTATGCAGGGGGGGCATTCCCCCGCAAAAAGCCTCGTAGAAGTGACGCAGTGAAATCTATGAGATTTCACTGCGTCACTTCTAGGACGCCGTTGCGTCAAAATCTTGGGCCTGCCTCATGTCAAGCGTAAGACTGACGCAGGCCCTTTAAGCCCCATGTGAAGGACGCATTGCGGGAGTTGCGTCACTTTTGTGACACACTCCAGCAATGCGTCACTTTTGTGCCTACAGATACGTCAGAAATACTGACGTATCTGTAACTCCTTGCGACATGATGCGTCATACATTAAATATGACACATCGGGTATGTTGCAAGGAGTGCGCACTGAGAAGTGACGCATTGCTGCTTTCACGTAGCAATGCGTCTTTTCTCGTAAATGAGGCCCGTGAAGTCCTGAGCTGGTGAGCTGGAAAAATAAAATGCTTTCATGGCTAGGCCAGATTGCCCAAATAGAAATGACTGCATTGCTAAACAAAATTGCTGAACATAATATGTTTAAAACGGTTGTACGGCATTACAACGCGGGCTTTTACCCCGCATGCCATTACAACGCAGTTTTTGCAATGCAAGTCGTTACAACGACTTGCGTTGGGGGGCGCTGGATAGTGGAATAGTTTAATTTTCTATTCCAACTCCAGCCCACGTTGACAGTAGGGAAGGTGTTGGATAGAAAATTAAACTATTCCTTATCCTACAGCGCCCTCCAGCGCAAGTCGTAATAGCAGTGCGAGGTAATGCCCGCGTTGTTATGGATGTTTCCCATTTCAAACACTGGCACTCTATATTAAGAGAGATTACAATGTGTATTACCAGAGTATGTGCATAGTTTTCATTAGTCCAAGGAAAAGGTCTGAGCTTGACAAAGAGCACTGCATGATACTCATTAAACAAGGAGGCTTAGATAATACCTGGCAGCCCACATGAGCCATCAAGTAGAATGTACAAGGAGAGAAATGGAAAAGATCTTGTGAATGATAGGTCACACACTTGGGGGAGGTTACATGTAAGGAAATACTGTGGACCCTGATGCATACAGAAGCCCACTGCTATAGATATCACCAATCACAAGGGCCACCTTGAGGGTCTGGGATGCAGTGGGAGTTTAGTTGGACCTCACCTCGAAATCTTTACCCCATTGTGGGATACCAAAGAATTTGCACTTAGTTGGGATGGACAGTGCTTTCAGAGCTAGGTGGAGGGAAGTGCAAAACATTGCACAATGTGAGGTTAATCTAATACAGGAGGTGTTTGGTTTTCAGAGTTGGAGCACTATAGATCTATCCAGGTACGGCAGTGGATAATAAACTGTCTCCTCAGAGAAAGAGCGACACAAGCGTTAATTCCCTTCAAAATATATCTCCTGAATTATGATGATGAGAGGCATATTATATTATGCATACTAGCAGCCCGTCCCGACGTTGTCCGGGTATGAATTGCTGCCGGCCAGTAGTATATTGTTTTGTAGGATTTCGTTTTGATAGCAATTCTTATCTGTGACAGGCCTGTGAAACGCTCCGATTCACAGTGCACTGCTGATGCACTTAAGAGTGCGCGTTCAGTAGTGTGTGAACTCAAGTTTCTCTACTTTATTTTTCCTTGCAATATTATATAGCGCGAACTCGACAACATGGCATGAGCACAATTAACATTACAGAAGAACACATTCATTTGTGGTAGGCACGGGGAGACAAAGTGATTTGCCTGGAATCACAGGATGTTGAGCTAATGCCGAGATTTGAACGTAGCTCCCCAGCTCTAAAGTTCGCAATTCTAGAACTTGTGGCGGGAGGTGTGTCTAAAAGTGTATGTCGGTGCTGGCCATCAATGAGAGAGACCTGTGCATTTTTCAAATGTGTGGTGAAAAAATATGAGTATGTTGCTGGAGATGTGGGTCGCCGTGCCACCAATGTACTTACCGGGGGAGGGTAAACACCCATTATTCCGCAACTTTCTTTCCGCATACCATCACTCCGCATACTTTCATTACGAAAGTACTATGACTCCGCAATGCCATTATAATGCATGGCATTACATTTTATATGCTTTTATCATGCATACATTTACAACGAAATTCGTTGTAAATGCATGAATGGTAAAAGTATGTTTTTTTAATGTTTGGATAAGGTAAGTATGGGTATAGGGGTATATGTTTTGGGGTACTGAGGTATATGTTTTGGGGTGTTTGGGTATTTTAAGGGTTCAGATATAGTTTTGGGTTATGGGGTACAGGGGTAGTTTTAGGTTTTAGGTATAGGTATGGGTTTTGGGGTACAGCGGTATTTTTAGGGTTCAGGGCTAGGTTTGGGTTTTGGAGTATAGGGGTATTTTTAGGGTTCAGGGGTAGGTTTGGGTTTTGGGGTACAGGGGTATTTTAAGGGTTCAGGGCTAGGTTTGGGTTTTGGGGTACAGGGGTATTTTTAGGGTTCAGGGCTAGGTTTGGGTTTTGGGGTACAGGGGTATTTTAGGGTTCAGGGGTAGGTTTGGGTTTTGGGGTACAGGGTTATTTTTATGGGTCAGGGCTAGGTTTGGGTTTTGGGGTACAGGGGTATTTTTAGGGTTCAGGGGTAGGTTTGGGTTTAGGGGTACAGGGGTATTTTAAGGGTTCAGGGCTAGGTTTTGGTTTTGGGGTACAGGGGTATTTTAGGGTTCAGGGGTGGTTTTGGGGTACAGTGGTATTTTTAGGGTTCAGTGCTAGGTTTGGGTTTTGGGGTACAGGGGTATTTTTAGGGTTCAGGGGTAGGTTTGGGTTTTGAGGTACAGGGGTATTTATAGGGTTCAGGGCTAGGTTTGGGTTTTGGGGTACAGGGGTATTTTTAGGGATTAAGGGATAGGTTTGGGTTTGGGGTACAGGGTATATTTATAGGGTTAAGATGGGCTAGTGTTTAAGGGTGTTGGGGTATTTTAAGTAGTAAGGGTGGGTTATGATTATGTGGTGCAGGGGTATTTATAGGGAGCAGGGTGGGATTAGCACACGATATGAGACATGGCATGAAGGGCGGAACGTACCACACGTCCCCAGCGTTTGTCACGCCACAGCACAATGCAGACACGCCCACAAGGGACTACTTTGCTGGCACGGTTCTTTTACCGTCTAAATGTATAGGGTGGGCGTCTGCATAGCCTATGTCCTCCTGCTGCAACTGCCCTTTCCAACGCTGTATTGGGTGTTGTGATTGGTGCTGTAGTTCCTGAGATTACCCGCCTCAAAGGTTTGGGCTCTCTCTTTATTATATTAGTATAGATATAGACTGGTGAAAGTTACAGATTTCACTTGTGTTACATAATGGCACTTGGCGGTGTGAAAATCATACACCAAGTTGCAAGTTGTAAAGTCAAGCAGCAATGTTGTAGGTGCAGTGCAAGTGACTGTATCACATATTCAGTTTAACAGTTCCGACAAGAAACATACGCATAGCACTATAATCGGGTTTACTCTAGATTAGGCATGTATAATAGAATGAAAGAACAACTACTGCTCAATTTGAGCCGGTGTTTGCTGGTGCTCGGCACTGGCACACAGTTCTAAACACGGGTACTTATGTGGCACTGTCTGTATATTATTGAGCAGAGTTCATCAACAAAGGGTTCAATATACTTTAAAAAATGATAAAACCGGGGCGTCCAGTTTAGCCTTACAGATTCATGCGAACTGGAATAGTCTAAAATATCACACTTGGATTGTGTGAAGGTTAATATTTGGTAGTACTGGCAGGGACAGTGCGTAGTGATATCCATGGAGGCATCCTGAGAAATATCTCAGTCCCTAACACTTATATTTTTACAAATTAAACGCTGTAATACTTGCCTCCGGAAATTTGTGTTGTTTTCCTGATAGACACTAGTGTGGAAAAGTGAACACATACCATTCACGCCAGATTGTATGCCACCAGTGGGCTCTAAATGGCCATGTTAATATATGGCAGTGTAAAGGTGACTCACCTGGGGGCATATTACCAAAAAATAGTGATAATTATCGCTAAGTAGGGTTAGCGGCAATATTTTTATCGTACGCATCACCGGTTTTTAAAGCGATAAAAATCAGGTGAAATGCGTGAATATTGCTGAGAATGCAGCGATATTCACACATTAGCGACAAAATGCTCTTAGCCATGTTATCCACCTCCCATTGGATAACATGGCTAAGAAATGGTTTGAGCAGGCGTTGGTTTTTGGCGATAGCGGGAATATGTCCATCGCTACGCCTGCCTTGCTAATAGGCGATAGCGACGTTAACACTGCTTTCAGTCGCTAACAGGTTGGGTACGCCCACTTTGCATGTCATTAGCGATAAATATCGCTGACATGCAAAGCGGGCCCCAAACCGCTCGATATCGCCTAAAAGCTGTCGCTAACATCAGTTAACGACAGCTTGCTAATAGAGCGATAGAATTATCGCTGCTTAGCGGCCGAAAACGGCCGCTAAACCTGCGATAATTGCCTATCGCCACCCTTGGTAATATGCCCCTCGGTTCTATGTAAAGGCTAGCAAATTTGATTTTTGAAACTTCCAGCATTAAATTAGGAGCGTTAATTCAGTGTTGTAGCCGTCTCTGCGTGGGGCGGGGGGGTTTGCTGGGGGGGCCCTCAAGTTTCATTACGCCAGTGCACAGAAGAGAAGGATAACGTTGGAGCAAGTTATGATAAAATGCATAGAATGTTTCGACACACCTACCTCCCCATTTGCCATCAGTAGTAGAGCGAGGGGAGGGCATGCCAGATAACAATCGGCGCTCTCACAAACACACTTTAAATGGGCAGCCATTGCCGAATACTGAGTACCTGCACTATTGAAAGGCAGAGTACCAGCACTTTTCAACTGTGGTGCAATAATGTTAATGGGGGTATCAGCACTTCTTCGTCGCAAACAGGTACAGTGGGTTAGTGAATATTGGATAGTCTATATTTCCATTTCAAGAACTGCTTTCAACTATATATGTACTGAAGCAAGTCACAAATTGCTCTGCTAAAAATATTTCTGTCACATACAGTTGACAGGAACAGTTCTTCGCCGTATTCTTCTTTGGGTGTAGTGTTATCGAGTTGTCTGTGGACAATCACTGTGAGCAACACACTTAAGTTATAGTCAGGCCCACTGGAATTATACGGCAGGGTAGGGCCAATTTATGTAGCAGGTTTTAGTAAATGTTGTGCCAAGAAAGGTAAATTATGCAGCATAATGAGGCACATTTTCTATAGCTTTACTTAATTATTTTTCATTTTTACACTTGTTTACCAGTTAGTACCAGTTTAACTCACAAATGTAGTAATAAGCAACAGAAATTTGACCATTCAACCTTGGCAAAGGGCCTTTCACTGTGTGGTAATGGGAGTTGCTGTGTGTTAGTAAGTTTAGAACCATTTGAACTTGAAACTATGAGGAATATGTACATGACAATGGCAGAGCGCGGCTGAGAGAGCACGAGTTTGGGAAAAAATGTATAAGTACGCCATATTTACAAGCACGTAGTTAGTTCACATGTACTTTGCACCAGAGTGTTTATATTTAGAAGTGAAATACACAGAGTGTCTTATATTCAGTGGTGAAATGCATAGAATGTTTAAGTAGAGTAACGATAATCATAACTGTGTGAGACTAATGTAGAAATGTTTGGGATGAATATGAAAACCTCATGTTCTCATGTTAAAGGAATAATGTAAGAGTTGAATGTAACTCTAAAAACCCAGTATTTTGTGTAGGCCTCATGGCAATTCACAAGCAAATCTAAACGTGCTGCTAAAATAATGTGAGACAAGGTTGACATGGTTCTTTCAAAATGTACTATTGAATCTAGGGTTAAAAGTATATGCTTTATAGATGTGTTATTTTAGAAACGTATGCTAGTTAAGAATGTTTGCTGTTTAAATCAAGTTAACGTTTTAAGAGTGCAGGAACCTGCTGAATGTAAATCAAGTAGGCCAGAGCCGATAATGTCATGAAGTTGAAATCGTCATGTGCTCGTTAGAGGAGAGGTCGTGAGGTGTCCAGTATGAAGCTCTGAGAGTGTTTTATGGCCTAAGATATGGTGAAGTCTGGAATTTGAGGCCCACTGCAGGAAGAGCTGTATGCAGGTGCGAGGGTCCTAATCAGCTCGAATGAAAGGGACTTTGTTCAGTGGCGCCTTGCGCAGGCCTGTAGGAGTTTCCAGGAATTTCAGGGGGTATCAGCGCACGGAAGAAGAAGCCTGGGAACCAAGGTCAACTTTAACGAGGGTCTTCAAGAGTACCATCATGGAGTTTGCCGCGGAAAGATGTACCACGTGAGGGGCGTCCCAAGGGGCGTTTCTGTTGGAAATGTGATTTGGTATTAGGGAAAGTGACCCGGGAGGAGAGCAGAGCAGATGATTTTGGGAGCCTAAGGAAGCGGATGGGTAGGCAGATAGGCTGATCAGGAGAGACCCATTATCAGAGAAGAGACAGAGAGAAGTGCGTGATCTTCTTAGGAAGTCACCACGGCTGACACCTAGAGGGTTAAGATCTTGTTAAGTAGGGATGTCATTTAGTATAGTGTAGGGACAGACTAACCTTAAATTTCTTTTCTGTAATGACTTTGAGGTTGCAACTTGTATCCATTTTAGCAACCCTGATGGTATTCGAACTTGTACTTATTATTTTGTTCTTCAGACTCAGACTATTCAAGAAGTTCATGTTCATAGTGATTCCGATATACCTGTTGAATCTCATTTTGAGAAGTTTGTATCTTCAGTTATCTTTGACTTTATATTAAATCTTTAAAACTTAATTTTGGTCAGTGGTCATTTAGAGTGGTGTAAGTTCTTAAATTGATTGTTTACCTCGAGATTACCTTTTACTCAAGACAGGTACCAACGATTCAGTCGACAGGAAGAAGGGATTTGGCAAGATAATTAGTAACCAGTAATCCCGCGTTAGCACGGCGTTAAGCCAAAATTGCTAACGCCGCGGTCGGCCATTCTGAAAATGCAGGGATGCGCCGTATTTACAAAGATACGGAGCACCCAAGCGTTTTCCCTAGCGCTGGCGATAAATTCCAATGCCTTGCGCTAACCCTGGCACCCTTGCCCTATACTGCTACGGTGCCTGCATTGAGGGAAGGGCGATTTGCTGATTCTAAGTGTGCTGCACAATGCAGTACACATAAAAACAGCAAACACATAATTTCTCCTTGTGCCAGGTTAAGACCAAGTTTTGTTTTGACTTAATTTTGGCGCTGGCCCATATTTACACTACACTTATAGATAGGGGGCAGTGTCAAAAACCAATGGGTGTTGTGGCGGAGCACCCACCACAACACCCATTGCCCGCCCCTTTCACGCTTAGTGCTGCGTGAAAGGGGGCATTATTCACAAGGCGGCGTTACGCCACGTTAAGTGGCTCAACATCACCTTGTAAATATGGCGAAGGGTTTATCGCCACAGGAACATCATAAAAAGTAATGTTCCTGTGGTGATAAACTCTGGTACATATGCCTCTATTTTTTTTTGGGTGAAGACAGCAGATTATATGGCAGATGATGGGGCAAATCTTATAATTATGTGAAAAACTCAATCGAATGATTCCACTGGCCGCGGTCATAGTCAGCTAGCTTCACAGTGGAGTTGTCAAAACTCCAAAAATCTCCCCAAAAAAAACAACTTACTATTCGTGGATTGAATCAGGCCTTTAGACCAGAGTGCAACCATACTTTGTGGCAGAGATATTCGTGCATATAGCCTCAGGAAAAAAGGAGAAAAAGAAGGTTCATATTTTCTTATCGGTAAAAAAGCTTGAAGGTCTGCATGTCATCTATGCTAAAGCTTTTTAAATATGTGAACTATCAACCAAATATTACCAGCACCGGTTAACCTCTCACCCTCCCCTCCTTTACTATCCATGGCTTTCTGGGCTGAGCTGGCCTCCTCATCCAGAAGTAAGTTGTCCTATTTCACGTTACAACGGTTCTGCTTTCAGCAGCCAGCAATGGGGAACCTCCAATAATGTTATTTTTTAGTTTTGAGGGTCTGTATGCAAGGTATAACTGCACTTTCTCTGCCATTGAAGAGACAAGGGGAGTATGCAGTAAAAATTTGTGACACAAACACACATACAATTTTAATGTCTGGTGTTTTTATGTAGCGCTTCAAGCCACACCTCCACCGTTTTTAGGAGCTCTAAATAACAGGTGTAAAAATGATTCCATTTGAAAATACTCGAGTTATGACCCCAGAAGGATTAACGGCTGAGTTGTACTGTCAAGATATGTGCATGATGTGCACATTTACAACCCTAATAAAATGCGTACATGGATGAAATGTGGGCATATGCTAAACATATTTCCACACTGTGGGTTTTCCGGTTCATTTCTCAAAGCATGCCGGGAAACTGTATGTAATGGTTTTAGTAAAAGTTCTCACTCAGCACCTCCCTCCCCCAATGGTGACTTGCCAGGCTAATTATCTTCTGTTCCTTCTAGTAAGGAAATGTAATTAGGCCTGGTCTCCATAGTGACTCGAGAATGTTGAGCGTCATTGCCAAGACTCGAAACCGGATACCCAGTTTCAAAGTCGACCGCTCTAGCCGTAAGGATACATTCTCGCCCCAATATAAAGCCAATTGATTTCTTGCAGTTTACAATATCATTGACCGACATATATGATTCTACACAATGCATTTAGCAATAATAGTCGCCACAATTACACACTGTTCCAAGTTTACTTTTGAGGTTATAGTCTGTCAAACTATAGCATAGTAGGTTCTGAACCCATGCTTCAGAGCAAATTGAGCACAAAGGGGCAGATGTATCATCCGTTTTTTTTGTCGCAAACGCTGCGATTCGCAAAATAGCAGCGTTTGCGACAAAAAAAATGGGATTTGGAATGTATCATGCAAAAAGCCTCGCAATATTAAGGAATCGCAAATTTTGCGATTCCTTAACACCTTGACCGCGGCGCCGATTCCGCCCCTGTGCTGGACATTCCAGAACAGGGCGTGGTCGTGACGGAACCGTTCCGTCATCAGCACAGCTCAGCCGTGACTGATGACGGAACGGTTCCGTCACCAGCATCGAAGGTGTTAATATTGCGAGGCTTTTAAGAAATGGCAAATTGCGATTTCTTATTTGAAATGTATTAAGCATTTCAGTGTTGCGATTTTTGACTTAAAATTCGCAAATTACCACCAACTTGTAGTTGGTGGTAATTGGCGAATTCTTTTCAAAATGCACTTTTTTAAAATTCTAAAGGTGCCATATGACGCTCATCTGTGGAGAAGTGTGGCTCAGGGGTTAGAGGCAGCAGACCCGGAAGCTGAGATCGGTCCTGGACCAGGGTTCAATTCCCCACCTCGGCGGGTCTTGGGCTAAAAATTCCACGGACTCGATAATTCTCGCCCCGGTGCCTCCTCGACTCACGGGTTCACACTCTGCGACTCTGGGCAATAGCTTGCTTAATCTCCATAACGGCCCCTCGCGGCGGGATGCCTGACTTTCACCTTGTGGATACCCTGCTATCTCACGGGGGAATACCAGGAAGGGTTCCCTAAGCAAGCGCCGGGAAACCCACTGCGGGTAGCTGTGCGCTATATAAGCTCAACTACATTTACATTTACATACATGCCCTTAGGGCATGTATGTGCGCCATATGCGCACACATGTCAAATTCAGGGGTGCAGCAGGGTGTCCTTAAGACACCCTTGCACCCTTGAAATTATTCTCGATTAGCAAATTGCTAATCGCAAATTGAGAATAATTTCACATTCATTCTCATGGCCCATAGAAATGAATGGGAAATTATTCCATAATTGCGATTAGCAATTTGCTAATCGCAATTAAGGAATTTTAAGAAATCGCTAAAAAAATAGCGAATTTCTACATACATACCATTTTGCACTTCTCAAATAGCGATTCCTTAAAAATCGCTATTTGAGAATCGCAAAATGGTATCTTGATACATCTGCCCAAAGTTTATAATATGTAAAATTATCCAAAAGCTTTGCTGTACTCTCGGTAGAAAGAGAGTATTGAATTCTGAAAAATAAAAGTGTAAGGCTAGGAAAGAGTAAAAATAAAAGTTAATTGAAGCTGAAAGGTTTGTTTACAACTGGGTTGCAGTCTGTGATGAATTTTAAACAGCAAATCTCAAAGTGTGGTTCCCCAAAGTACTCGCAGTTATATGCAGGCCTTAAACATAAAATAAAAATGGGGTATCTTCAATTTAATGCAGTTGTCAGAAATAAAAAGCAAACACTTGGATAAAAATAGGGTAGTGAGTGAAGCTAGTTTGATTATTTCATTGTAATAGTTCTAGGTCAGTGTCTCTTCATTCTGAATTATTGAATACAGCATTCTCTCCCACAACATGTCCTAGTCTCATGCTGGGGACAACAAAACAATCATTGGAATTTCCAGGTACTTGCCATTGTGCACCAACCCAGAGAACAGTATTCAGGGGATCAAAGTTAGAGATAGCTGAGCAGCGTGCAATATAATGCATGTCACTGAATATCAGAACATGGAAAAATGGCCAACTCTAAATTCATCAAATGTGAATGTTTTCCAGTGGGGAGCAAAACATCCAGATTACGTTTAGGAAAGTTTGAGGAAACTCTACAGTATGAAGAAAAATCCTACAAATAAGAGATACATGTGTTGGTAGGTGACGTTCCTTGTCCTTGTTTTTTTAGCAATGTCACTGCTCAAGCAATGGGTCTGCTAGCAATGACTTGTAATATCACAATGGAGCATCCTGTTCTAAAGCATTATCCTCAATAATTTACAGGACTAGGAAAGCTGAAAGATGAAGCAAACATTTTGCATGATAACGAGGCTGTGAAACCTGTGCCGTAAGTTCACAGAAGAGTTGCAATATATTTACAGACAAAAGTAGAAAAAAGAGATAAGGGCCTTGGTAATATGCCCCTGAGTTTATCGTCGCTTTAGCGGGAATTTTTCCCGCTAAAGCGGCGATAATTTAATCGCACTATTACCTAGCTGTCGCTAACACCAGTTAGTGACAGCTAGTAGGAGATAGCGAGCTTCTGGGGGCCCACTTTGCATGTCAGCGATATATATCACTAATGACATGCAAAGTGGGCGTGCCAAGATGTTAGCGACTGGAAACAGTCGCTAACATTGCTAACTCCTATTACCAACTTTTGGAAATAATCGCGCTCAGCGCGATTATCTCCAAAAGCTAACGCCTGCCCAGAGCAGTTCTTAGCCATGTTATCCAATGGTAGGTGGATAACATGGCTAAGAGCATTTGCTCGGTAATGCATGAATATCGCTGACTTTTCAGCGATATTCATGCATTTCGGCCGATTTTTATCACTTAGGAGATAAACCTTGATAATAGCAAGGCTCCTAAGCGATAAAAATAGGCGAATCACGGCGATATAAATATAGCCGCTAACCAAGCTTAGCGATATTTTTCGCTAATGCTTGGTAATATGCCCCAAAGTTCTTCAGCAAGACATTATTGAGCCAGTTTCTGGGCCAACACCATGGATATCTCAGATTGTGGTATTTCCAAAGAAATATACAAAGGATAGAAGAGATTGTGTGGATATGGGAGTGCCCAATACAGCGACTAAAAGAGAGAGGCATCCAGGACCACATTTAAATGACATGATAAGTAGCATGAGTGGTATGAGTATCTTCTGGAAATTGGAATTATATAAAGGATACCATCAAATAGAAATTGATGATCAGTCTCGTTACATAACAACATTTTCAGCACGTTTCAGGCTATTTAGGTAAAATAGATTGAATTTTGGCATATGCTGAGCTTCTGAAAATTTTCAGGAAACAAAAACATTTTTATACGGCCAGTGAGGAGCGCAGTGAACTATAATGATGATATCTTGATACTTAGGAAAATGTAGGAAGAACATGATCAGGCTTTAAATGAGGTGTGGCAACAACTTGCAACAGCAGGTCTAACACTCAATTTAGGAAAGTGTGAGATGAACAAATATTAATATTCTATGGTAATATATTTTCTCAAAAAGGAAAGAGACCTGATTCTAAAAAGATATAATCTTTAAACTTAGTAGCTATTCCTAACAATGTATCTGAGCTGCATTCATTTTCGGGAATGGTCAGTTACTGCATGTGGTACATAAAAGACTATGGGCCAGATGTACGACCATTTTTTGCAGTCGCAAATGGGCAATCTAGATCTTCCCTATTTACAAACCCTATTTTGTAAGTCGGTAACCTATTACTGACTCGCAAAATTGAGTTTGCAACTTGCTGTTAGGAAGGGGCGTGCCAAGGACGTACCTTCCTAATAGTGATCTGCACTTCAATCTAAGAGTATTTTGCAACACTCACAGTTTACCACCCATTTCAAATGGGTGGTAAGCCACTCACAAACAGGAGGGGGTCTCCAGGGGACCCCTTCCTCCTTGTGACTGGCATTAAAAATATTTTTTAAGAGCAGGCAATGAAAAAGTAACATTTCATTTTTTTTTAAATGCATTCCATTTTCTTTTATGAAAAACAGGCTGCATGTAAACATAACTCCTTTCTTTAAAAAGTAGTCACAGACATGGTGCTCTGCTGACCCCAGCGTGCCACCATACCTGATAGTGCTAGCCATTCCCAGTGGGATCGCAAATTGCACCTGTGTCATTAATTGTAATGAGGCAGGCAATTTGCAACCCCATTAGAAATCACAAACAGTGTCTGTGTCACTGTTGTAAATTTCAATTTGCAAGTCACAAATTGCAAGTCGCAAAACCACGCAACTTGCGACTCACAAATTGGATGGGTCGTACATCTGGCCCTAAGCCACTATAAGTGCACCACTCAGAGAATTAAAATGCAAACTGCAAACAAGCATTTAAACAAATAAAACATGACATATCATCTGCAGGCAATTTTAAGCATTTTGATCCGCAATTGTGCACTGAGGTAGTTGTGGATGCCAGTTCTGTGGGACTTGGTGAAATGTTGGTACAGCGTCAACCTGGCAGGGAAACTCCTCCGTATGTGATTTTGCATGCTTGTAAACGTTTGTCTGATGTGGAACTGAGGTAGTCGCAGCCAGAAAAAGAAAGCCCTAAAGTAGTTTTGGCGTGTGAATAGTATCATGATTTTATATATGATAAACCATCTGTTAAAATATTAGGTCATCAAGCACTAGAGGCAATCTATGGAAACCCAAAAATTAAAATGCCACCACATATTGAAAGATGGGGGATGCGACTGATGGATTATGATTTCAAGATCATTCACAAGCTGGGAAAATAATTTAATACAGCAGATTATTTGTCTAGGCACCTTAACAAAATAGAGATAAAAGAACAATCGGAGGCAGAAGAATACATATGTTTTATTATCAGATCTACAGCGTCAGGCATTATATCAGAAAACAAACTAATTGAAATGACTGAGAAAGACGAAAGAATTAAAGAAGAAACTTTTTTGATTTGAAAACAAATGGACGTTAATAAATACTGCAACATGGTTCCAAGTGAATATAAAAAGAAATGACATCCTGGCATTGAAGTGTAGTGTAGTTCCTATATTCCCAATAGGCTCTGCGCATTGGAATAATATATCCTATAGATTAGACGTAGGACTGAGGTCGACTAGGTCTCTATCGAATATAGTAAACTTAATTGTGAGTGCCAGCTAGCTCAGAGGTCACTAGAAACTTTCTCAAATTCACAAGAAGGGATTTGTTTCTGACAACCGCATAAACATGACAACTTTGTTTCCCAAGAATAAGAAATATATCTCTAGAGTCGCGCAAACAATAGATAAGTATTTCACTCAGTCAATCGTGCATGCTTCGCTTAAACAGAGTTTATAGAGAAATAGAGAGACTGGCGTTTTCAATAAAAAGGTTTATTGAACAGTTTTCTTTCTCATACAAGAGAAGTGAACTGCTACAGTTGTTAAGCAGACTGCAAAGTATAATGCGCACAGCAAGAATAGTATTATAAAATAATACTGTAAAAGCATTGTATGGTTTCTAAGCCATATAAAAATACATACATAAATAACACTGACTAAAAATACTCAACTGGTGTTTCTAAATACGCCTACCCCAATATATCTAACCTAAATCTAGTACGCGGGAAGAAGTAAGTATTGTGTAGCATAGGTTTAGTTGTTTTTGCCAAGAATCTACCAAAGGTTTTTCTAGGTTCTAATCAGCTCCATACCTTGGTGTAGAATGAAGGAGGTCTGGTATCTCTGTCTCAGGACTCGATTTCCCAACACCCCGCAAGGGAAGCTTGGAAACACCGGAGCTGGATTGTCGGCGAGAGAATGGCAGCCTCTTGATCAGTGCGTCAGCTGGAGCGTCGGCTTCCTTCGGCACTTGCTGTAGCGAGCTGCGTTGGGCAAGTAGATAGTCGAACTGCTCCGAACCACCGTAGTTTGCCATAGCAAGTGAAGGTATACCTTGAAGGTGTTTAGGAATGCCATAGATTGACGTAAAGTCGGGCAAAATAACGTCAGGAAAGAACCCCTAGGGAATAGTTGTTCTTTGCAAACTACATGAGTTCTTGGACAAATCAATATTCAAGCAAAGGGAAGTTCCCTGACTGCTTAAGCCGATTTTCAAAGAAATCGTGGTGACGTTTGGTACGGGTGGAAGTAGCCATGCCTTTATTTGGTCTGCATGGGCTATGTCTAGATAAGGGATTGATTTCTATGCCTATATAAAGGCAATGTGAATTGTACCTATATAAGGCCATGAATCGGGAAAATTCACTCAGAGCCTAAAACGCCACACAACACCGACTCAACTTTATTATGTACCACATTACTAAGTTCTAAACACATTAATACATATCTAAACATGATGTGTCAAAACCCACCAAAAATACATAAAAATGCATTGATACTGGTTGTACATGAAAAGCATTTGTTTCATTCAAAGCATATAGATGACATTTTGCAAATGCTAGCCGAATGAATCATAAAAATACATTTATGAAATGGCTCTTAATTACAGAAGAAAAAAGTCGAGACCATTCCATGGCAGATTATATAAACTAGTTGAATGTGGACAAGGTCAGATATTGTCTCTTGGAAGTTTTTCAAAGAATTCTAGTTCTCTATGAACAGTTCTACTATGAGCAGATTACATTGTGCCAAGAAATGGAAAATACAAATTTGGAAAAACAAAAGCTTGATCATAGAAAAAATAGAGCTCCAAAGTTAGAAACTTGTTTTGAAAAAAATCAAGGTTGAATTCACAGTCTCTCAGAACACTGTGTGCTATTCAAAAGTCAGTGTTATTGTTTGGAGAAAACATCAAATCTTCTAAGTCTGAAAATAATTTGTCTACCATTGTAGGTGAAAGTTGGATTACCTCGTTAAGAAGATTAATTGCACAAAGATGCGAAGCATCGCTGTCAGCGATAGTTGCGTTAGCAATGTTTGAATTAGATGGTACCTGTGTGCCGATTTCCTCTCGTACCTCACCGTCAGCATTTTGTGTCTGTGAGATCTCAATGAATGCCGTCATCAGAATTGGTAGCCGCTGGGGACAACACTGGGCATGGGCGTTTACCCGGTCCAGCAAAGCACCAACATCCGTTGGCATGACTGATGGGAGTGTGAGACAGATGTCCAACACGCATTCTTCTCCACATAGCAGGCATTGTAGAAAATGTAAGATGCAATTTTGCCAGATTTGTCTGAATGACATAAACCATGTGGTATTTAATTCTCTTAAACGAGTTAATTCCAAAATTTGGACTATGAGCTCACGACACTTCATCGCTAGAAGAATGTTTTCCACGGTGAACTGGGTATCGCTGGTGATTTGGCTTGCCATATCGGCGCAAAAGGAGCAAAAATAGTATCCTTGCTGCAAGTCCCAAAACGAGAGGCAGTCCGCAAAACACAGAGTGCACGAAGTTTGGAAAAATTCCTAGGACTGCTTCAAAAGGTGCCGAAAAAATCATATTAAATACATGTACAATACCACTCATATCAGACATGTTTAAGATATGACCTAACATTTCTGAGAAATGAACAAGGCAGTTTGTAGTTAATAGTGTGAGTATCTCTGCAGAAGTCCTTGCGACTTGCAGATCATAGGTTTCTTTGGCAGAGGTCAAAGGCACAGTTTTTTGTGAAAGAATGGCTTTCAATCTGCTCAAAGTATCAATTCGTATAGAAGAGATGTTCAGTGAAGGCCATAACGGCGACTCCCAGTCTGTCTTGGTTTTTGGAAACAATACTTGAATACAGCAAGTGACCCTGGCTGACACAGTTAAGAGATAGGCTGAACCTGGCAACATGCCACAGCAGCTGTTATCATTCAATATAATGAACTTCCATTAGAAAGTTGCCTAAAAATTGGATCAACCACTGCAGCTGGTGAACCTTGCAGGTGGCAGGATAAGTTGTTTGAGGAACCATCGCAGGTCCCAGGTAAGTTTATACCCTGACATAGGAGAGAACCGCTTAGTGCATTTTCACAGTTATTGCCACTAAGAAACACTTCTTTCCCCCCACTCCAACAACTGTGTGTGTAAGGTAATTCCCAGGATGTCTTGATATATTCTTTACCCAACCTTTCATATAGGTCTGCTGGTATACGTTTTAGGCAATACTGAAAATGGAAAATTGTAACAGGCAGAGTGATTGTACCGTGTATTATCCATTCAATAGCTGGTTTTTCAGCGACTGTAAATGGCAATCTTTCCAGTTTTTCAATGCTCAGCACCGTATAGTCTGCTCCCCTCTGCACCAATTTGATTTGTTTATCTGTGAGATTAAATTCAGAAAACAATGACGTTGTGTTGATTAAACACCAAGGCACATAGCCTGAATGAAGGTTTTGTAACGTCCAGCCTAATAGCATCATAGAACGCAATTGCGACTGACCATGTTGCAACATGACCAAGTCCTGTTCCATTATGTCTATGGCAGACGATACTATGCTGTCCAAAGAATATATTCTGGATGACAGAGTAGTTAACCCATTGTCAACTGCAGAGAGAGATTTCTCTAAATTAATACAATCAATTTCTCATATTTGTTTTGCAGTCTCTGCTTGCGTAATCTTCCACGCTTCATTATATAGAGCATAGATACTGGCGTATAGAAAATGTTTATGACTCGTTTTTTTTAGGTCCTTGTAAGAAGTCCCTCAGGTCAGCGCCATCTTTAAGTAAAGATAAGTGCTGTTTTACTTCCTTCAGTGTAGACTTGTGTAGCCACTCAAGGCACCGTTTCCCTACACTGCATGATGTTACTATCCCTGGATGCTGTCTTTGAACATATCTTGGATCTGGCCTAGTGAATGTGAACCGTTGTGTCTTATTCAGGAATCTATCTTGACAGTTGTTTGTGTCTGTGGGCCAGATTAACCATTTTTTCCAATAGGATCTGTCCTGTTGTGAAGCAAAATAGTATGTACGTCGACCACCCCCTCTGAAGTGTTATTACTATCAGGTGTAGGTGTAGGTATGGACGGTTTGTTTAAATCTTTACCTTTGGCTAACCCAATACAAGATGTCTGTTGAACAATGTAATTCAAAAACATTATTTGCTCTGGGATGATGCAGGCTGTAAGTATAGCTTCTAATCCCTGCACTTGCCAGTCTTTTGTGCCCCAGACAATTTATGTCTCAAATGTGTCTTTCCAAAAGTCAAAAACTAATGTCGACAGCTGAGCATAAAAGCCCGCAGAATAAACTTGCTTTGTATTTGTCAACATCCTTTTCATTCCTGTCTTATTAACATTTTTAAAGTAAAATGATTCTGGATTGGAAACATTATACCCTGAAAAGTATGGTTAATTTGCCCAAAAATGTTTTTGAGCTACCCTTTGGTGGCGTAGGACAATGTTCCCATTGGTTATAAGGAAATACATTTCTAGTATTTGCAGATTTATGCAAGAAATGATGACCATAGTGATTATAACAATACATTTGTTCATAATCTGATGAACCTTCTAAGTATTCATGATTTGTAAATTTTGCAGACATTTCTAAGTTTGACATCATGTTATTAACAGTCTCGAAGTCCCAATCATCAGAAAAGGTACTAGATGAAACAAAGTCACTCAAGAAAATCTTGATTGGTGTGGAATCTTCAACAGCTCCGCCAGACCAAGAATGTCATATTCAGTTCTGTCCCAAGCTATACCACCTGGTATAGGAACGGCTGTGATGTTCAATGATGACAAATCTCTTTGTTCACGATGAGATGATTTGTGTGGCTTGAGGAGTACGTTGATGTTATTACTTGCTGTGTCCTTTTTAACATAACTTCCATTTATCAGCATTTCCAAAGTAAATACAAGAGTCAACCAAATTAGAAGAAAAAGTACACCCAAAACAATCCAAAATTCAATCCATGGTGAAACCAGATAAGTCTTTTCCAGTTGATGAAAAAGTTCTGTTGCTTGTTCTTTTAGCTGGCGTCGTTTCAGGTTCACTGGGATCCTCGGAAAATGTATCAAAGTAAATGAAATAGCCAGAGGCAGCTCTGTCAATTGTAGGGATGGCATCAGGATTTGGTGAAATCGCTGTAACCACTTGATCACTTGTTACATTTATATAGTAAGTTGCTATTTCATTGTAGACAGGCGTTTCTTGACGAACTGTTATTTGGGTCTCAAGAGGTACAAGTTCCATGGCTTTGTTGCATAGTCCTTCTTTTTGCACTGCAGATTCTTCAAAGGTGATGAGTCTCTCAGTTTGAACCTCTTGGATAGTAGCCAGATTCGGGCATCTGCTACATCTTTGGGGTCTACTTGGCCTACTACTTATGGTCGGCCACATGATGTGGTTTGACCAGGTCGATGGACACGAACCTGTTCTCCTTTCTTCCAGCAAGGGGCTGCAGTAACACTGTTCTTGATCCGTGGATGGCTAGGACAGGTACTGGTTGTCTGTAAGAAGGCCAAAATTCCTTCTTGTCCGCGATCTTTTCTCTGACCAGATCCCCAATCTTTGGAATCCAGACAGGTCTTGCTGGGACAGATGGTTTCTCTTCAGTGGTTGTTGGCTTGAGGAGTACATTACTTTGTCTGGATCTTATTTCATTTAAGTCCTGCAAAACAGCCAAGCTATCTTTGATATCAAAGGGTTTTTGTTCCACCACTGAAGTGTGACAATCAAGGTCCTGCACAATCATTCTAGGTCCAAAAAGGATTTCATATGGAGTGATACCCCCCTAGAGAACTTCTTGGCAGATTGTTAAGACTACGTTAGACACTTATTAGATGTTTCACCCACCGGTCACCCGAGCCTAGTACCCTAGCTGTTATAGATTGCTTTATGGCCTGTTTTTTTTCTCTCCACTACCGAATTTCCCTCAGGATGGAATGGACTAGAATACCGCAATGCAACGCCCATGTTGGCTATGGCCTCTTTGTAAGCTCGAGAGCTTATCGCCGGACCCTGCTCAGAATGTAGCGTGCCAACTGCGTATGTGCGGATAAAGACTCGCAAATCTTTTATAAGAGTTCGAGCATCAGCCAAGCGCTGAGGCCACATCCAAATGAATCTTGAGCACGAATCCACTGCGACCATGATATATTTAGAGTTACCATCCCTCTGTAAGGGGCCACAGTGATCCAGGTAAACACAAGCTAACGGTTTATCTGAAATTAACAAAAGCGTCTGCGCAGGAAGTTTCACAGTAGAGACTTTCATCCTTCAGCAGATTTCACATTCCAAAACATAGTTTCTGGTCCGTTTCCTCATGCGTGGCCACCAGTATCGCTGTTTTAATAATGACACTGTGGCGGAAACAAGTGTGTGCAGAGGCAAGCCCTTCATGTGCTGCTAAGATCAGTCCTAATCTATGTTCCATGTTTGGAATTACTCTATCGCCCACTCCAGGGATTCAGGCAAACTGAACATTATTTGCATCAGTTATGTATGAGTATTTGAGTGGAAAGCCTTTTGATAATGTTTTACCACTGTCTTTGTTTGTGTCATTGATAGCTAGCATTATTAGGCCGTCTAATTTCATTTTTGAACTAGTGATTGCAGCTACGGAAGCCATTTGCACAGCTGCCTTGGCTTCATCAGCCAATGAATTCCCTGCAACGTGAACGCCATCACGTTGATGACTCAGTGTATAGATCACGTGAGCTTTTTGTAGTTCTTGCTGTAACTGAACTACTTGTTCCCAAAGCAACTTATGCTTGATTGTGCCACCTTTTGCATCTTTGTAACCAATTTCAATCCAGTCCTGCAAGTACTCATTGTAAGATTGAATGCAATAATATGAATCGCACACTATGAGTGTGGGGAATTTGCGATCAGTATTTTCAAGCGCCATCTTGAATGCTTGTAGTTCAGATCGCTGAGCTGTACAATCTCCTAGAGATTGAGTTTTAGTGACCATAGGTCGGAATTTGCCATCTCGCCAGCGACCTTTAACGATCGCGCACGCAGCACTATAAGCTTGTTTACCCCCAATTGCGTGCTGTGCTGATCCGTCAGTATAAATGATAAATTCATACTGTTCTAGAGGCAGAATTTTAGTAGGCAGAGGACAATCTTGTTCATATTGTAGAAATTCTTGTGTTTTCAAATAAGGGTAAAAAAACGTATTCACCGTCTGTTGCAGCATGAGAATGAACCCATTGTATCCATCTCAGATGTAAAGCTTTAGCATTTGGAATGCTCGCTTTTGTCACTGCCTCTAAGGCAGGTATAGGAGGATGACCATTATGCGCTTACCCTGTGCGAGGGCTCTCTCTTTTGCTACTGCAGTTAGAACTGCTGTCAGAATTTTTTCTGTAGAGGTGAATTTCATTTCTGCTTGTGTGTACAAGTGTGATTTGTAAGGTAGTGGAACTTTTTCTCCTTCATTAAAGTTAAAGTACGTGAATCTGCATCTTCCTGGAATGATTCGGATCACTAAGTTGCGTAAGTTTATGCGTGTTTGCAAATGTTTTGTTGCTAACATGTCCGTTTGGACTGAACGCAAAATTTCTGTGTGTTTTTGAGTCCAATTCATTTGTTTGAAATCTGGTTTGATTAATTCATAGAGAGGTTTAACCCTTTCTGCGTAATTTAGAATGTAAGTTCTTCTGAAATTTAGGAAACCTAGAATCGACTGTAAGTTTTTCAGTGTTTTTGGAGGTTGGAGCAGCGCACATTTCTCTAGAAAGTTTGCTGCCAGTGTTTTGCCTTCCCTTGATAACTCGTATCCTAGGAAAAGGACGTTGAGGTGGGCAATTCGTGATTTCTTAAAATTGAATTTATACCCTTCAGAGGCGAATCCCAAAATAATGGTGTTCACTCTGTTCAAGTGCCTATCCAAGTCATCGTCTGTTAGAGCCAACGTTTTCCCTACTGTTGCACTCACTGGAGTTGGAATAGTACGTTTTTACCCCTACGCTTTCCAACGCTTTCCCTACTGTTGCACTCTCTGGAGTGGGAATAGTAATTTTTACCCTCCCGCTATCCAACGCTTTCCCTACTGTTGCACTCACTGGAGTGGGAATAGTAAGTTTTACCACTACGCTATCCAACGCTTTCCCTACTGTTGCACTCTCTGGAGTGGGAATAGTAATTTTTCCCCTACGCCATCTAACGCTTTCCTTACTGTTGCACTCGCTGGAGTGGGAATAGTAATTTTTACTGCTATGCTATCCAATGTTTTTTCTACTGTTGCACTCACTGGAGTGGTAATAGTAAATGTAACCCTCTCGCTATCCTATGGTAAATATATTGTATATTTTTTAGTATACATAACGGGACGGAAAGCTCCAGTTTTGTGGACTGTTTAGGGAGCACTCTCCAGCACTCCTTCTTGGCATCTACCCACTGGGGATTTTAATGACAGAACATTGGTTATCAGCAAAACCCACTGGGGTAATACTAAATGTATGGACTGCAAATACCAAGATGCTTTGTTGCATACGCCCACTCGGGCAGAAGACCACGCCCACATGAGCGGGTTGTTCTAATAAAGAGCAGGTGTCATACAATCTGTTTGCTGTTTCCAGTATGTCAAGGCTTGTTATCAAGAACGAACAGTTTGAAACGCGTTAAGCCGCTATACAAGATCAAGAGAAGGAGGCGGATTGATGTTCAGCGCCTCAATCCAGGGAGAATACTTTTCGAGTGGGCATCCTCTCAGGGGCACCCTGACTTGTTTGTATGTTTTTGCGGCTGGCCCAGCCGCGAGGATGAACCGCCGCCAGCCATGCGGACCTGCAGCGTCTTGAATTGTGAGGCGCTGAACGGGACGGAAAGCTCCAGTTTTGTGGACTGTTTAGGGAGCACTCTCCAGCACTCCTTCTTGGCATCTACCCACTGGGGATTTTAATGACAGAACATTGGTTATCAGCAAAACCCACTGGGGTAATACTAAATGTATGGACTGCAAATACCAAGATGCTTTGTTGCATACGCCCACTCGGGCAGAAGACCACGCCCACATGAGCGGGTTGTTCTAATAAAGAGCAGGTGTCATACAATCTGTTTGCTGTTTCCAGTATGTCAAGGCTTGTGATCAAGAACGAACAGTTTGAAACGCGTTAAGCCGCTATACAAGATCAAGAGAAGGAGGCGGATTGATGTTCAGCGCCTCAATCCAGGGAGAATACTTTTCGAGTGGGCATCCTCTCAGGGGCACCCTGACTTGTTTGTATGTTTTTGCGGCTGGCCCAGCCGCGAGGATGAACCGCCGCCAGCCATGCGGACCTGCAGCGTCTTGAATTGTGAGGCGCTGAACGGGACGGAAAGCTCCAGCTTTGTGGACTGTTTAGGGAGCACTCTCCAGCACTCCTTCTTGGCATCTACCCACTGGGGATTTTAATGACAGAACATTGGTTATCAGCAAAACCCACTGGGGTAATACTAAATGTATGGACTGCAAATACCAAGATGCTTTGTTGCATACGCCCACTCGGGCAGAAGACCACGCCCACATGAGCGGGTTGTTCTAATAAAGAGCAGGTGTCATACAATCTGTTTGCTGTTTCCAGTATGTCAAGGCTTGTGATCAAGAACGAACAGTTTGAAACGCGTTAAGCCGCTATACAAGATCAAGAGAAGGAGGCGGATTGATGTTCAGCGCCTCAATCCAGGGAGAATACTTTTCGAGTGGGCATCCTCTCAGGGGCACCCTGACTTGTTTGTATGTTTTTGCGGCTGGCCCAGCCGCGAGGATGAACCGCCGCCAGCCATGCGGACCTGCAGCGTCTTGAATTGTGAGGCGCTGAACGGGACGGAAAGCTCCAGTTTTGTGGACTGTTTAGGGAGCACTCTCCAGCACTCCTTCTTGGCATCTACCCACTGGGGATTTTAATGACAGAACATTGGTTATCAGCAAAACCCACTGGGGTAATACTAAATGTATGGACTGCAAATACCAAGATGCTTTGTTGCATACGCCCACTCGGGCAGAAGACCACGCCCACATGAGCGGGTTGTTCTAATAAAGAGCAGGTGTCATACAATCTGTTTGCTGTTTCCAGTATGTCAAGGCTTGTGATCAAGAACGAACAGTTTGAAACGCGTTAAGCCGCTATACAAGATCAAGAGAAGGAGGCGGATTGATGTTCAGCGCCTCAATCCAGGGAGAATACTTTTCGAGTGGGCATCCTCTCAGGGGCACCCTGACTTGTTTGTATGTTTTTGCGGCTGGCCCAGCCGGGAGGATGAACCGCCGCCAGCCATGCGGACCTGCAGCGTCTTGAATTGTGAGGCGCTGAACGGGACGGAAAGCTCCAGTTTTGTGGACTGTTTAGGGAGCACTCTCCAGCACTCCTTCTTGGCATCTACCCACTGGGGATTTTAATGACAGAACATTGGTTATCAGCAAAACCCACTGGGGTAATACTAAATGTATGGACTGCAAATACCAAGATGCTTTGTTGCATACGCCCACTCGGGCAGAAGACCACGCCCACATGAGCGGGTTGTTCTAATAAAGAGCAGGTGTCATACAATCTGTTTGCTGTTTCCAGTATGTCAAGGCTTGTGATCAAGAACGAACAGTTTGAACGCGTTAAGCCGCTATACAAGATCAAGAGAAGGAGGCGGATTGATGTTCAGCGCCTCAATCCAGGGAGAATACTTTTCGAGTGGGCATCCTCTCAGGGGCACCCTGACTTGTTTGTATATATATATATATATATATATATATATATATATATATATATATATATTACCTACTGGCGGTCGCCAGTAGGTATATATAGTTAGGATTTTTTCTCTATGGGTTTTTTGAAAATTCTATGTCTAATAACTTTGGCGTTTGTGGACGGAATTGGCTGAAATTTTCAGGAAAATGGCATATTTTGTTTCTGAGAAGCCCCTGAAAATTGGGGGGGGGTTCGTCCAGGGGGGGTTGAGAAAAAAGGGGGGTCCCAAAACGTGTTTTTAACATTGAGTTTTCCATAGGGCGGTTGGCCTCACTTTTAGCCCGAACGGCTGAATGGATTTGCACGAAACTTGGCAAAATTGTAGAGACTGGTAGCCCGATGTGCCTTTTGTAGGTCTCAATATATGTGCTCCAGTGGATTTTGAGAAATTAACGTTTAAAAAAAGATATATATCTGTAACAGCGGACCGGGCAGCGCTCCAGTTCGCGTACTTTTCGCGCAACGGAGCTTTGTGAAGCGAAGCTGATTGGTTCTCCGGCGTCTGTAAACATTCCAAACAGTCCGTAGCGGCCGCCATCTTGTCTCTCGGTAGGATCGAGAGACAAGCGGAGGCCAAACCGAAGGGGCAAATGACCATAAGGGGGCATAGTAGATCCTCCCTGACCGTTTAGGTTTGATGTGGAGGTTTTAAAAGGGCCCCGCGGGGCAAAAAAAAAAAAAAATAATAATAATCCAACAGCTGAATGGATTTGCACGAAACTTGGCAAAATTGTAGGGACTGGTAGCCCGATGTGCCTTTGCTAGATCTCAATATATGTGCTCCAGTGGATTTTGAGAAATTAACGTTCAAAAAAAGATACATATCTGTAACAGCGCACCGCTTCGCGTACTTTTCGCGTTACGGAGCTTTGCGAAGCGAAGCTGATTGGCTCTCCGGTGTCTGTAAACATTCCAAACAGTCCGTAGCGGCCGCCATCTTGTCTCTCGGTAGGATCGAGAGACAAGAGGAGGCCAAAGCGAAGGGGCAAATGACCATAAGGGGGCATAGTAGATCCTCGCTGACCCCCTAGGTTTGATGTGGAGGTTTTAAAAGGGCCCCGCGGGGCAAAAAAATAAAATAATAATAATAATCGAACAGCTGAATGGATTTGCACGAAACTTGGTAAAATATTAGGGACTGGTAGCCCGATGTGCCTTTGCTAGGTCTCAATATATGTGCTTCAGTGCATTTTGAGAAATTAACGTTCAAAAACAAGATATATATCTGTAACAGCGCTCCGCTTCGCGGAGATAAAATTATATCTGTATTACCTAGCTGTTGCTAACACCAGTTAGCGACGGCTAGTAGGAGATAGCGACCATCTTGGGCCCCACTTTGCATGTGAGTGATATTTATCACTAATGACATGCAAAGTGGGCATGCCAAGATGTTAGCGACTGGAAACAGTCGCTAACATCGCTATCTCCTATTATCAACTTTTGGAAATATTCGAGATAAGCGCGAATATCTCCAAAAAGTAACAGCTGCCCTGAGCAGTTCTTAGCCATGTTATCCAATGGGAGGTGGATAACATGGCTAAGAGCATTAGCTCGGTAATGCATGAATATCGCTGAGTTTTCAGCGATATTAATGCATTGCGGTCGTTTTTTATCGTATTTGCAATAAACCTTGATAATAGCAAGGTTTATCTGCGATAATTTCTGACGGTAAAAAAATCGTTGCTAAGCATCGTTAGGGATAAATATCGCTTAACTTTGGTAATATGCCCCAACGTCTGTTAACGTTCGATTCGAAGGAAATCAGGAAGTGTTGAAAAACATTGTCTGCGCCATCTTGTCTTTTTTCAAATGCCACACTTTTGTCGTGCACGGCAGCCATTTTAGATGCCTTGACCAGACCCACTCTGTGCACGCTGTCGATCCTTAGCATGGCTCCCCACCCTCGCAAGCATCTCCCCCAGGCAGTGGTCACCCCCGCTCTCTGTCTTATGCATGGGTAATAAACCTCCCCCCATCTGCGCTGCTCTTCCCTGAGAATCATACCCTGTGCCTGCCCGACACCTCCCTTTCGCCCTATTCACTACCGCACCCTCTGACACTCCTTTTCCTCTGTGTCCGATTGTCCAGGCTGGTCCTAGGGTATCAGCTAGCCCTGCAGATGTAGTTTATGGCCACAGCTGTAAAGAATCACCCCTCTTCAAAGGAGTTATAGTAGATCAAGGCCCACACTCGATGAGATCCGTCACAGCAGAAGCGTTGCTATTATCTGAAAACCATCCTGTATTGTGATTGGGGAGGGGACCGAGCCTGAAGCGGAAGATTCCAGGGATGACTCTTTGTACATCAAAGTTTTTACAATTATGTGTCACATTAAAAATATATAGCACTCCGACAAAGTAGTAAGATTATAAAACTTTAATAATTTATAAATATATACAAGAAAACAAAAATAGTAATAACATATAAACATTTTTAGGGAAAAACAACGAAGTAGCGGTCGGCTGTGCGAATAGTCCCAACGCAGCACAACGTCCAGATTTCCGGCGTGGGGCGTCGCGGGGGGTGGGTCATCAGTAGCAAACTGTTGTGCGAATAGTTCCAAGGCAGCAGAACGCGCTGAAATCTAGATGACACGAAAGTTATGTCTAGTAAGTTGCCACCCAGCAAATAACGGCGTGGGGCGTCGCGGGGGGTGGGTCATCAGTAGCAAACTGTTGTGCGAATAGTTCCAAGGCAGCAGAACGATGGCACCAAGGTGATGTCCAGTAAGTTGCCGCACTGGTTTTGGTATCCTACAATGCTGCTCCGAATAACGGCGTGGGGCGCCCCGGGGGAGGCGGCGTGAACGGGCCTCTCCAGGTGGAGTCTCGTCTGTTGTAGTGGGGCACCCCTTTACCGTTTCAGTTGCCATTCCGTCCGCTTTTGGTCCACTGTGTCAAAATCCGCCATTCAGCTGAGTTGCGCCCACTCTTGCGGTGCAGCGATAGGCGGCTGCCACAGGACTCTCAAAATGGCGGCAGGCTCTTTCCTTTTTGGGCCTGGTCCACTGAAATGGCCCTGGGACACCTTGGAAATCGGACGCTTGTCTGCTAGGTCTTGGACCCCATTCTCGAAAGCGTCCCCTCCGCCTTGAGAATTCATCAAAAGTTTTGGGGGCCCCGACTCCTGCAGGCTTCTGGTGGGGAGCGGCTGCCATGATTGCTCGCGGAATGACCACAACGGAGCTACGAGATGGTGGTGCTCTCATGCTGACGCCAGCTTCAGTCTGAAACATCCAGAAACAAGGTGGGGCTTTCATCGTTTGGGGAAAAAAAAAAGTTTTCATCCAATGAAAAGTGTTGTTTTTAGGTCATATGATCAAGCCTTCCATCATTAGGAAACCAAAAGTAAAATGAACCAATGAAAAGTTTTATAAACAAGTCACATGACCTGTTATGCGGCATAGGGTATAAAATGCGGAGAAAATACGTTGGCACGTGAGGCGGCGTCAGTAGCGGACCGATGTGCGAATAGGCCGAAGGCAACACAACGCGCCAAGATCCGGATGGCACCGAGGTGGTGTCCAGCAAGTTGCCGCACTGGTGTGGCCATCCTACAATGCTGCGCCGAAAGTCGGTGTGGGGCGCCCCGTTGGCCTGTGAGTTCGCGTCAGTCAGTGGGGGCTGTTTGAGGATCTGACTGCATTGGAAAGCAATGTGATGCTGTGCGTCGCCCCCAAGATGAGGCGGCGTCAGTAGCGGACCGATGTGCGAATAGGCCGTAGGCAGCACAACGCGCCAAGATCCGGATGGCACCGAGGTGGTGTCTAGTAAGTTGTCGCACTTCTGTGGCCATCCTACAATGTTGAAAGTCGGCGTGGGGCGCCCCGTTGGCCTGTGAGATGGCGTCAGTAGCGGACCGATGTGCGAATGGGGCCAAAGGCAGCGCAACAATATTTTCTGATTTGAAGACACCACAAGGCGCTGAGATGCCAAGATCCGGATGGCACCGAGGTGGTGTCTAGCAAGTTGTGGCACTGGTGTGGCCATCGTACAATGGTAAAAGTTGGCGTGGGGCGCCCTGTTGGCCTGTGAGATGGTGTCAGTAGCGGACTGATGTGCGAATGGGGCCAAAGGCAGCGCAACAATATTTTCTGACTGACACCACAAGGCGCTGAGATGCCAAGATCCGGATGGCACCGAGGTGATGTCTAAGTTGCGGACTGATGTGCGAATGGGGCCAAAGGCAGCGTAACAATATTTTCTGTATGGAAGATACCACTAGGCGTTGAGATGCCAAGATTCGGAGGGCACCGAGGTGATGTCTAGCAAGTTGCTGTACTGGTGTGGTCATCCTACAATGCTGAAACTCGGCGTGGGTCGCCCCATTAGCCTGTGAGATGGCGTCAGTAGCGGACCGATGTGCGAATAGGCCGAAGGCAGCACAACGCGCCAAGATCCGGATGTCACCGTGGTGATTTCATAGTTGAGAGGCACTTCATCTGCAGTGGGGCGCCGAGATCCGGATGGCACCGAGGTGATGTCTAGCAAGTTGCTGTACTGGTGTGGTCATCCTACAATGCTGAAAGTCGGCGTGGGGCGCCCCATTAGCCTGTGAGATGGCGTCAGTAGCGGACTGATGTGCGAATGGGGCCAAAGGCAGCGCAACAATATTTTCTGAAGAGAAGACACCAAAAGGAGCTGACATTCCAAGATCCGGATGGCACCGAGGTGGTGTCTAGCAAGCTATGCAGTTGAGTTGTGTGCGCACTTGCGGCGAATAGGTCGAAGGCAGCATAACAATGTTTTCTGAATAGAAGACACCACAAGGCGTTGAGATTCGGTTACCACCGAGGTGATGTGTAGCAAGTTGCCGCACTGGTGTGGCCATCCTACAATACTGCTCCGAATAACGGCGTGGGGTGCCCGAGGGGGGGGGGGGGGAGGCGGCGTGAATGGGCCTTCCTAGGTGGAGGCTCGTCTGCTGTAGTGGGGCGCCCCTTTACCGTTTCAGTTGCCATTCAGCTGAGTTTCGGCTGCTCTTGATGCTACAGCGACAGGCGGCTGCAAGAGGACTCTCAAAATGGCGGCCTGTTCTTTGGATTTGGGCCTGGTCCACTAAAAAAGCCCTGGGACACCTTAGAACTCGGACGCTCGATTTTTTTTTCCTTTCCTGTACATGCAAAAAAAGGTAAATGCCCGGTACGTTACACGCTTCATCTGCCACGATGAACTCTCCAGAGGAACCGAAAAAAAATATAGTTGTGGTAACTATACCATGCATCGTCATATGGAGAGGTGGCACCAATTAATTATAGTGCTGCATAAAAGAGAGATTTGGAGGAGAACCCCTGACCTGCTAGTACATTCATCAAAGAAGTGGCACTGAGAGCTTCAGAGGCAAGGGAAACGGTCCCAAATATTTAGAAGAACTTTGGAAAGATTAAAATGACATGTTTAGATTGTGGCAAATTAATTTCATGTGGACAGATGAGTGTTACTCTAATAAATACAGCATATGAACATCATCATAGTCGATGGTTGGTAGAGACATTTTGACTATATCCTGGACCTGCCCGTCCTCGCCCAAAATGGCGCCGGAATAAATGGGACTCGTAACTCCTTGTTGTGTACTGGTTGCAGAACCTTGAAATCACGAGATACGTATGCAGTTTTGAAGCACATGGCGGGCGGGGACGAGAATTGATTGAATATTTCGACATCCCTATTGATATTAAGTTCTGATGTGTTATTGATTACTGTACTGTTGAAAGTTCGAATTAACGTCACCCATGGTACTTGCCCGCAAATGTATATCTAGATAATTTTATTGTAACTGGCCCTGTCGTATTTTAATTATAAAATGTACGTCCACCGATTCCGTAACTGTTAGACACCTTAGTTCTTGCAACCTAATGGCCCGCCCGTTACGTTCCTCTACAGTGTAAATGTCTATTCATCATATACGATTACAGTTTGCTCCGTGGCAGGCCCACGTGGTTATAGGCTCGTATTTGTATAATGAAATTTTCACAATAAAGGTTTTTAAAAGAAAACATGGTAGTAGTATATACATTGGTAAAGTTTTTAATAATAGTCACTGTTTTAGAATCATTAAAAGGCAAGTGAAATAAAGCAGACCAATTACATGAAGGGTAAAAGGTATAATACGAAGGAACGCAGTAAAGATAAATGGTCAAGGGCTGTTGTGTTTTCTATTCCTGCAACATAAAGTGATCGATAAGAATCTCATATTCAGGCGTATCGGCGACTAAGACAGCAGGCCGACCCTCTTTTGCTCAACGGCTCCGTCATGGGACGAAGAAACGCTCTTTTTCTCGAAAAAAGAATATATTTTACTTGCAGGACAGTTGTAAAATTTCCGGGAAAGTACATTAGCCTGGAACATTATAACATATATTTAAGAAAAAATAATGTTCGGAAGTAATGAAAAGCGTAATTTTTAGGTCATATGACCAAGCCTTTCATCATTACAATAAGAAAAGTAAAATGAACCAATGAAAAGTTTTATTAACAAGTCACATGACTTGTTATGCTTACGTTACGCGCTGCGCGCCCCGGATGACTTCCGGATGCGCTAACGCGGCGCGTCATATGACGCATTACGCGACAACGCAGGTCCAGAATATAGTCAAAATGTCTCCACCAACCAGCGGTCGGAACACAACCCCTTTCAGCAGGCTAAATAGTTCTGTTAAATGACAACAGAAGGGACAGGCAACAAGAACCATCAGTCAAAGAGGGGAGGGCTAGTTCTTCTCTACCGGGTTACATTGGGGCGCTACCGGAACTGATCGAATTGGTAGTCTACAGTGTTTCTGGATGTTTCAGACTGAAGCTGGGGTTAGCATGAGAGCAGCACCATTTCGTAGCTCCGTCGTGGCCATTCCGCAACCAATCATGGCAGCCGCTCTTTATCGTTATTTTGGGCGGGGTGGGTGGCGGAGCCGAGCTGTTTTGCAGCCATCATTGTGTGGAGTTCAGTTCATCTCACTAGTTTTGTATTTGTCATGAGGGGTTGTTCCTAATGTTTCTATTTTAGCGAGGTCAAAAAGAGATCCCATTAGTGGCCTACTGATTTTGCTCGATTCCTTTTCTTTTTTTTACACGATTTTTCGTTATCTGCAAAGACTAAACAGAGTATTGCGACTCTGTGTTTGTTTGTAAATAGAGAATGAACCAAAGAGAACTAATTCTAAAACAGTAAATACTTGGATAACAATCAATCAAATGGAGAGAGAAGCAGGCATGACGGATTACAACGGGGGCAAAGGCCTGCGTTAACTACCTTTCACTATCTGCAAAGAGAGAGTACTCCTAATAGAAATGAGGGGGGGGGGCACCATTCAAAGCAGATCAGTGTGCATAAACACGAAAATGTTTTCACTTACCACGTACTTGACATTCGACAGCTTATGATATTTGCTATTAAAAAACCATTGAAATTCACTGAAAAAACCATAGGTTATAGACCATATATAGTTAGGAATTAGCATTTACAAAACCTTGAAAATTCACTGAAAAAACCATAGGTTATAGACCATATATAGTTAGGAATTAGCATTTAAAAAACCTTATTTTACTCACACAAAACCATTGAAATTCCATATATAGTTAGTTGCACTAACTATATATCGCGCACCCGCAATCCACTGCTGATCATGTCACATATTACATCATTCATGACATGGTCAGTGACATCACTGATGACATCACTGATGACATCTCAAATGACATCACTGATGACATCACTGATGACATCTCATTTGACATCAATGACCACATCACTGATGATATCATTCATGTGACAATACAATGCATCTCCTCACATTTTAATATAACCTCTGTTTCACCCAGTGTTAAATACAGAGTATAATTTTTGAAACCATTGACACACCAATACTAGTTACTACATATGTACTCACTGATTCCTACGTCTACACACACATTCACTCATTCACCCATACAATCATTCATACATACAATCACTCATCTTTACCACACTATCATATGCACTCATACACCTATACAGACACTCACACTCTGCCACTCATCCATGGAGTTACTCACACACCTAGTCAGTCCTGTAAAGAATCAATCACACTTCCATTTTCTTGTCTATACAGTTAAACATAGAGCACCTTACATTTTCAAACATATACTAACACATACTTACCTTGTTATACAATCATTGATTATAAGTACACATTGATCTGCACAGAGTCACACACCTCCCAGCCAGCCACACACACACTCAGTCTCCCATACAAATACTTGGACAATCAATCAATAACCCATATAGTTACTCATATAGCTACTGATCAACACATGCAGCAGTTTACAGAACAACAGACATAATGATGCACAAATTAAGACAGTTTAGTCACTAACCCATGCACTCAGTGAGACACATTTAATCACTCACTCATACAGTCAGTCATGCACCTACTAAATCCTTCGTCCAGACACTTATACATCCACTCATTCTTCAATATGTAAGACATATTTAAACTTTACAGAAACATAAAATCACTGGATGTTGTTATCAGTGATGTCATCAGTGATGTCATTTGAGATGTCATCAGTGATGTCATCAGTGATGTCACTGACCATGTCATGAATGATGTAATATGTGACATGATCAGCAGTGGATTGCGGGTGCGCGATATATAGTTAGTGCAACTAACTATATATGGAATTTCAATGGTTTTGTGTGAGTAAAATAAGGTTTTTTAAATGCTAATTCCTAACTATATATGGTCTATAACCTATGGTTTTTTCAGTGAATTTTCAAGGTTTTGTAAATGCTAATTCCTAACTATATATGGTCTATAACCTATGGTTTTTTCAGTGAATATATATATATATATATATAATTTCCAATCCTGGATCACAACATTCAAAAATAGGCGCTGTCACCGTGGGATCAGTTTCTCAAGGAAAAGTTTTCTTTATTCCTTTCAGATGGTTTGACGCGTTTCGGCGGCAGAACCGCCTTGCTCACAAGAGTTTACACAAACAGTGATAGTGCATTATATACAAAGATAACAGTGATTGGTTCGGTGGTGGAAGAGCGTGTTGCCATGACAACTTCCTGACATATAGGCATGGAAGAGTTAAGTTTCCCAACATGCGATGAGTCATGTGTACTCATGAAGTCTGTCTTCCGAATTCGTATAGCATGGTGACACATATTAGGTTTGGACTGTGCATAGTTGTTCGAACATATGGTCCTGTGTAGTTACTTAAATTAATAAAACGTTATACATGTTGATTAGCACATTGTGTATAAGTCAAATAATAACGTCATGGCATGTTCAAAGTAAAACGGCATGGAAGTAAAATGAAGGTGAAAAACCTGTGAATGTAGAGCTTTGTGTGGCACGAATGCAGCAGTGTAATCAAATTGGTAACCACGATAAATAGACACACCATACATATACAATGGTAGCACATTGTTGCCCAGATGTTTGCCGGTCAATATTGCGAAAATGTCTCTTGCTGAAATATTGCATTCATGAGCACATAAATGCGCAGTCAGTGTTCTGTCGGTCTGGCCGATATAGAGGAAATGAAGGAAATCCTTTACATATTCGACTACTGTATAATAGTAGTTGTCTAATTAAGCCAAAAACTGAATTAAGGGACTAGTGCCCATGCAAGACCCTGTGCAATGGTTCTACCATTCAACATATCTATCTAAATGGCAGTGGGCAGGTTCCTGTTAGAAACAGAGTGGTAGCTAGGGGGGTGAGTGGAAACCTGATTTGAAGTGATGCCGTGTTAATTAAAAGACCATCTCTCACCGTGTATTGTTCTTAGTAATGAAAATTAGATCTTACTTGGAGTTAAAACTGTTCTGGAGGAATGGGTTTGTGTTTCGGGGGGGCTGCATAAAGTCTGATGGCGTAATTAAAGTTGCACACTGAGGGCTTCATCAGCGTTCAAGCCATTCGGGGCCTTGGAATCGAGTAAAAGAATATATCTTGATTCTAGTCTCCTTAGTGCTAGTTGTCTATTTCCACCTCTGATGTTTTTCTTTACACTATCTAGCACAAAGTACTTGATGTTTTCTGCTTTACCTTCGTGATAAGTGTTGATGTGTCGTGCAACCGGGTACGTGGGGTCATCGTTACTAATTGCCCGTAGGTGTTGGAGTATTCTTACATGGACAGGATGAATGGTACTCCCCACGTACTTTTTGTTGCAACTACATTGTAACACATATATAGAAAAGTCTGTTTTACATGAAAAGTTTTCTCAAATATCATGGGGCGTCTTCCTGAATGGGAGCAACTTTGTTGGTATTAACCCCATGCCGACAGGCTTTGCACTTAGTGCATTTGAAAAAGCCTTGTGCGCTTTTCAGCCATGGAGTTTTTCTTGTCTTGCTAGGTATGTTTGACACTATTTCTTCCTTCATTGATTTAGCCCTTCTGAAGGTAAGCTGTGGGACTTTGGCACAGATTTTTCCTAGGGTGGGGTCATTGCGTACTATGGGCCAGTGTCTATAGAGAATTTTACGCAATTGCGTGTGGTAAGCGTTATAGCCCGTAATCATACGTGGTGTCCCTGGGTTTAGGGATGTGGAGAAGTCTTTTGGTGGTTTGAGTATCAGACTTTCCCTGCTTTTTCCATTACATTTTTGTTCCGTTTTCTGGAGTGTCTGGCTGGGGTAGCCTCTGGTACGGAGTCTGTCAAATAATCCCTGTTTGGCTTCTACGTAACTGTCCTGTGTGCTGCAATTACATCTCATCCTGAGACATTCTGTATAGGGAATACTGTTGATTAGACTGGAGGGGTGGAAACTTGAAGCATGCATGATGGTATTTCCTGCAGTAGGTTTCCGATAGGTTCTAGATTGTATCTTGTTATTGGAGACAAATAGCTCCAGATCTAAGAATGTGATAGTGCTTGTGCTAGTTGTGCTGGTAAATTTTAAGTTCAGTTTGTTTTGGTTAAGTTGTTCAGCAAACTCAGCTGCACTTTCCTCACTCCCCTTCCATATCAGAAAAATGTCCTCTATGTAACGACTGTATAGTGCCACATTTTCTGACATTCGTGTGCCATGCGGTCCCATGAGTACTTGCTCCTCCCACCAGCCCATATGCAAATTAGCATAGCTGGGGGCGAAGCAAGTACCCATGGCCGTCCCCTGTGTCTGTTTGTAAAGCAATTTGTTAAACATAAATGTATTATTTTCTAGACACCATTCAGACATCTGTAAAAGCATTTGTGTATGATGATAGTACTCAATGTTTCTTCTCTCTAGGAAATGTTTTAGGGCGTTGGGCCCATCTTTATGTTGGATACTCGTGTACAAACTTTGCACATCTAACGTCATGAAAACATAATCACAATGCCAATTAACATCATATATTTTTCTCAAAAAGTCTCCACTGTACCTTATATAAGAGGGCAAGTTTCTCACAATGGGCTGCAAAAAATGATCTATGAACTTGCTTGTATTTTCAAAGAGTCCCCCGATCGCCGAAATTATGGGCCTCCCAGGGGGACGTGAATCATTTTTGTGCATCTTTGGGATTAAATACAAATGCGGGGTCACAGGATAATTGTTTTTCAAAAATTCAAATTCAAGTTTGCTGATGGTTCCTGCTATTTTCCAGTCATATAGGCATTTGTGGTATTTATCCTGTATGTTTGCAATGTTAGTTGCGCTAATTCTTGTGTAGCAGTCTGTCTGAAAGTTGCAGCAGTGCTTCATTGTTGTACATCTCTTGGGGCCATAGGACCACATTGCCTCCCTTGTCAGACCAACGTACTATGATGTTGTTTCTGTCTTTGATTTTTTTCATGACTTTTTCATATTCCATTCTCTCATTGTGTCGGCTTTTGGTGAAATTATTGCTACTCTCAAGGGAAAGTTCTATTACCCTCTCGGAGAAAATATCAATGTTGTCTTTGGGCATTAAAGGACAGAATGTGGATCTTGGTTTGAACTGAGTTTTTGTAGTTCGTCCTATTCTAAGTCCTGCGTGGTTTGCCGCATTTTGTGTTTCCATAGTTTGTGTTGGCTCCCCAACGTCTAGATCTGCCATTTCTCTTATAAATTCCATGTCCGCTATATTCCAATTGCCTTGAGAGTCATATGTGCTTTCTTCTGTGTTGGGAGTACTAATTTTGTCCTTGGAATTAAAGTAGTATTTGGGTAATTTTAATTTCCTTGTAAATTGATGCAGGTCTATTCGTGTTTGCGTATAATCAGTTTGTTCTTTTGCAGAAAGAGAGGCCAAGTGTCAATATTTCTTCTTCCTGAGATGTCAAAGCCATGTTGGATAGGTTAATGACTGTGTTTTTTTGTTGTTCTATTGCGTCATTCATCGTCTGTTGTTCTTTCTGTATGTTTGGTTTTTCTGTTTTTCTGTTGTTGATTTGTGGTTTTGTTTGCCCTATCTCCTGTTTTTTCGCTTTCTTGACCTTCATATATGGGTTTGTTTGCTCTGTATTCTTGACGTGGTATTCGAGGCCTGAGGGTTTTCAGGCGATCCTCCCGTAAAAAATATATGTATATATATGTATGGGAAAAAAATGATTTTTATTTATATTAAAGATGTATTAATTTTAATGTTATTTAAGTATTTTAAGTATGTTTAAGTTAGTTATATTTATTATTTCATTAATTTAAAATTACTTTTAACTATTTAAAAAATTCGATATTTTGACTATCTATATTTTTTACAACGATATTTTTGATTCAATATTTTTGTACTTGCGTGTTTGGAGATAGGAAGTCGATATTTTGGCATTCTATATTTTTTACTCGATATTTTTGTAGGTCTATATTTTTGCCATCGATATTGTTTCAGTGATCCCTCTGTCAAAGTTGACAGACGTGTCTACTGTTGGAAACCTTGCCCTCCATTGCTATCCTCCATTGTGAATGGATAAAAGTATGCAGCAGATATGATGTGGTGCATAGCTCAGCTGTGAGTGTTGCACCCTTATTCTTTTTGGTTAGCTGACTGGTAAGCACTAGAAAATAACAACAAGAAAATAAATATTTAAAGTACAGAGGGATTGTTTTATTTAAACTATAACCCTGCTAATTTCATCCTAAATGAATGAGCTTTTTATATGCACCAGTTTCTCCTTAGCTGTTTTGATGTGATCCACAACTAGAATCGACCACAAAGGCAGTGAGGAAGTTAGAGCGGGATATACTACTCTTCCATTCGCAAACAGTGGTTGCAAATTGCACACATGATTTTTCCGAATGTAATAGTATTTTTTTTAACCGAATTTTGTACGAATAGATTAGCATACATACTGAATCACAGGAGGTCCAAGAATAAATTCCCTAATTAATATTCATCAGGGAGGTCGCAATTTGTGAGCCCCTGTGCGATCCCCCTGTGATTGACTGCAATCACAGGGATGGTGGTCTGCAAGGGATAGCAGACCACCATCCCTACAATGTCATGCCAAAACGAAAACTTTAGGCCTTATTTATGGAAACTGTTGCTTCGCAGTGGTAATCCTTGATGCAACAGTTTTAACTGTGCCCTCCTTGCGACACGATAGATGTATCATATTTATTGTATGACGCATCATTTTGCAAGGAATGACACAATACGTCAGTTTTACTGACATATCTGTCACCGCAAAACTGACGCATTGCTGGAGTTGTGTCTGTAGCGTGATGCAACTACAGCAATGGGGGGAGGGTCATGGTTATAGCACTGCGTCACCCTTATGCCTGCCATGAGGGAGGTATAAGGATTTGCGCTGTGGCGCCCTAGAAGTGGCGCACTGAAATCTTATAGATTTCACTGCTGAACTTCTATGAGGCTTTCTTGCGTCGGAAGGCCCACCCTGCATGCATAATACCTGACGCAGGTATGATGTTGAGCAGGCCTTTACAAAGAGACGCCTCTGCCTAAATGCATCACTTTGTAAATATGCCGCAACGTGGCAAATTGTTTAAGCTGCTGCTGCTTCACGAAAAGCGGAGAGACGGCGGCGCACAAGTATCACGAGGGGCTTATCAATAAGCCCCTTTGTTTTTTAAAGTCAGCCCATATTTCTTAAAGGAAGCAGTGCTGTTCTCAAAAAAAGCTTTTCTGTTTGGAAAACTTCTAGGTAGGCACGGGTCCCCCCTCATCCTCCGCTCCATGGTAAACAACATGATTACCAAAGAGAAGGGGTCCTAATGGGATCCCTTCCTCTTTATAAATAAGTTACCACCCTAAACAAGGGATCTGCTGTTAGTCATCAATGATTTGAAACCGCAATTAGGGTCCTAAGCCATTGATACCTTCATTTCCAAAGTAGAAATAGGAGGTGGGTGCCCCTTTCACGCACCTGCTATTTGCATTTTGGAAAGGATCACAAAAGGCCTTTAACAAGCTGGAAAGAATGTTCCAAATTGTAAAAGCGCTTTTGTACATTAATGAAAAGCAACAAAGTGATTTTTTAAACACAGGGTTCATAGTCACGAAGTGGCTGCGTACAAGACCCATAGTTCTTTTTGATACGGCTGTAACATTCACTCTCAATTGGAAATATTTTATAGCAGTTCCCAAAACGCAGACTCAAAACGTCACCAGACTGCGGGAAAGTCGAAAGTAATACTGAGCAATACTGAGAACTTTAATTAATTGACTAAAAGATGTGAGAAAATTTCGATTTTCCTAACTTCTTTTACAAAATGCTCTTAATTATCTTAACAGTGTGTGAGCTAAGAAAAATACTTTCCCAAAAATGCCGGAAAATACTCTCCTAGAATGTCTGAAAATGTAAACAACGTATTTAGCGGTGTTTTCTGTCAAACCGCTCTGAGATTTTTAAGAAGAGGTAGAAAACAATATTTTTATTGAAGATTTCATACACATTTTCGCAATATTTAACAACATTATAAAAAACTTTAACTGTATATAAACATTTTGTTATCTATCATTTCGTATGCAAATTCGGATGAAAAGACTGGAGCAATAAGGACTAGGGGCCTCATTTATGAGCCCTTGCGTCACTTTTACGCCGCTGGTGCGTCACTTTTAGTGACGCACCAGTGGAGTAAAAAATGTGCCTTGTTGCACCACATTTACAAAGTGACGCATCTAAGCAGATGCGTCACTTTGTAAACCCCTGCTCTACATTATACCTGCGTCAGGTATAATATATGCAGAGGGGGCGTTCCCCCGCAAAAAGCCTCGTAATATTGACGCAGTGAAATCTATGAGATTTCACTGCGTCACTTTTAGGACGCTGTTGCGTCAAAATCTTGCGCCTGCCTCACAGCAGGCGTAAGACTGACGCAAGCCCTTTCACATGGGGCTTTCCCCATGTGAAAGGACGCATTGCTGGAGTTGCGTCATGTTTGTGACACACCCCAGCAATGCGTGTCTTTTGCGCTTACAGATACGTCAGAAATACTGACGTATCTGTAACTCCTTGCGACATGATGCGTCATACTGTAAATATGATGCATCAATCATGTCGCAAGGAGTGCGCACTGAGAAGTGACACATCGCTGCTTTCACGCAGCGATGCGTCATTTCTCATAAATGAGGCCCTAGGAATTTGTATTTTTAGTGAGTCTAAAGGTCATTGCATTGTTGCTTTGGTCGAGAGGGCTGAATGTCAGCATTCAGAGTAATTTTTAAATCAACAAAAACACCTTTAGCTGTATCACCAGCCATTTCTTTTCTTAAGAAATTCATAATAAAACAAACTTGCACATGGGCTTCTATGAGTCTCCTTCCTCATTTGGTCAGTTCAAATGTCAGTTACAATTTTGCTGCCAATCACCACAACAAACAGCATGGTACACTGGCTCAGACCTCTTCAGACATTGGTTCTTTTCACTGTAAGTGATGGCATGTTTCTTACACATATATGCAAATCCACTTTAAAAGTAGTCCACTTCAGTGCCATGGCTGGTAGGGCAATCACTCCTGCTATTTCTGCTTTCATTTCATGTTTATCTTTAATTTGTTTTGTGATGGGTCCATTTTTCATTTGCAGACATATACATTTTCCATTAAATGGCAGCATTTTTCATTTCCATTACTTTTGCACTTTAAACGCCTACAGCATATGTTTGCAAAAGAACAACATAAAAAAAATCCATACTTGCCGAGGACAGATCTATTGGTTTTACCAATGCGTGTCTTTTTTGGGCGAGTCGATGCAGTCGATGCAGAGATGCACCAGGTCTCTTGTGAACCAGGAAGGTGGATACCTAGAGATCCCCAGTGCAGATACTCTGCTGCCCCAGGCCAGGAACAGGAGCATAAGTCAGGGATAACACTGGCTCCACCACCACCATGCAGAGGTGTTCATGTGGAATGAAGTGCTCTGTGGAAAATAATGGCTCCAGTGCCCCTTTACCCCACTTACAATAGCCAAAGAAACATACTGCATGCCTGGATTGATGAGAACATGGGAGGTGCTTTATTTATAAAAGGACATTAAGTGCAGGGGCTCAGAGATTTTCTTAGGAGCCCATGCGACTTGGTCAATGTCACGGTTGCGAAAAACAAGATTATCTAGTCTTAGTTCAAGTTCATACCTCTTGCTTCCCTCGCCCTACCCTTCCTGACCCTTTATTTCATTCCTTTCATTCCTGTAGGGCATTTTTCATCTCTTCTTTTTCCCTTTCTCACTGTTTTCATGTCTTTCTTTTCCTCCTTCTTTTTCCTTTTTTGTGCCTTTTATCTTGCCTTCTCCGGATCGAAGATTGGAAATAAGAAATAAGTCCTGTCCTAAAAAGCGTGCGTGGGAGCCAACATTCACCTTTTCAAATTAAGCACTGGCAGTATGTTGGTCAGGTAAGCATCACAAGCTCCACAGACGGTTGGCAATGTCGCTAAAGAAGACAGCCTCCAGCGGCTGTCAATTTCTGGAAGAAGAGGTAAAGCCAGGAGGTGGTTGAGATCGCCATGACAGAAGGTGCTCTGAGCGGGAAAAGGGGTTTTGCAGCCCTGAGGAAGAGGAGCAGAAGAGATCAGGGAAGCAGGGGCAGATGGTCCCAGGAGGATGTAGAATTAGAGACACTCTTCTTAAAGCACTCGCTCCCCTCCTGTGCATGATGTAAAAGCAGCCTAAACCCTGTCTTTATAAGCAGAACCTATTTTGTCAAAAAGAGTCATCTAAGTACCAGACATCCGTGTTTGCACAGAAAAGGGATGCTTCACTACTTGCCTGTGATTCATTGAAGGCACGAGAAGTGAACTTCTCTCTCTCTCTCTCTCTCTCTCTCGCTATCTCTCTCTCTCTATATATATATATATATATATATATATATATATATTACGTGATCAAAGTCAATAAACACGCACTCTCAGGGGTCCAAGAAACAAACCAGGAGTTTATTCAACCGCTACGCGTTTCGACACACGGAGTGCCTTGATAGGTGTGATCAAGGCGTGTTGAAACGCGTAGCAGTTGAATAAACTTCTGGTTTGTTTCTTGGACTCCTGAGAGTGTGTGTTTATTGACTTTGGATATGTAATTCAAACGTGCGGTTTGGGTTACAGGCACTTCTACGCGCCAACTGGCAGCAGGACAGATCTCGGCAAAGATCCAACTTGGATGCAATATATATATATATATATATATCTATATATATATATATATATATATATATATATATATATATATATATATACACACATATATATATATTACCTACTGGCGGTCGCCAGTAGGTATATATAGTTAGAATTTTCAAAAATCCCATAGAGAAAAAATCCTATGTCAAATAACTTTGGCGTTTGTGGACGGAATTGGCTGAAATTTTCAGGAAAATGGCACATTTTGTTTCTGAGCAGCCCCTGAAAATTGGGGGGGGGGTTCGTCCAGGGGGGGTCGAGAAAAAAGGGGGGTCCCAAAACGTGTTTTTAACATTGAGTTTTCCATAGGGCGGTTGGCCTCACTTTTAGCCCGAACGGCTGAATGGATTTGCACGAAACTTGGCAAAATTGTAGGGACTGGTAGCCCGATGTGCCTTTTGTAGGTCTCAATATATGTGCTACAGTGGATTTTGAGAAATTAACGTTTAAAAAAAGATATATATCTGTAACAGCGGACCGGGCAGCGCTCCAGTACGCGTACTTTTCGCGCAACGGAGCTTTGTGAAGCGAAGCTGATTGGTTCTCCGGCGTCTGTAAACATTCCAAACAGTCCGTAGCGGCCGCCATCTTGTCTCTCGGTAGGATCGAGAGACAAGAGGAGGCCAAAGCGAAGGGGCAAATGACCATAAGGGGGCATAGTAGATCCTCGCTGACCCCCTAGGTTTGATGTGGAGGTTTTAAAAGGGCCCCGCGGGGCAAAAAAAAAAATAATAATAATAATCGAACGGCTGAATGGATTTGCACGAAACTTGGTAAAATATTAGGGACTGGTAGCCCGATGTGCCTTTGCTAGGTCTCAATATATGTGCTCCAGTGGATTTTGAGAAATTAACGTTCAAAAAAAGATATATATCTGTAACAGCGCTCCGCTTCGCGTAACGGAGGTTTGCGAAGCTGATTGGTCATTCTGTCACTGGGCTATAGTTGGGCTACATCTGGCTGATATTTGGGCTACATTTGTTTTTTTTGTCTCTGGCGGCCATCTTTGGGCTACATTGGGCTACATTGGGCTTCATTGGGCTACATTGGGCTACATTTGGGCTCCAACATATATATAGGCCAATGTAGCCCAATATATATTTTTCAAAGTTAATTTTCGTAAAAACCACCGGAGCATATATCTTGAGACATAGCAAAGGCACATCGGGCTACCAGTCCCTACAATTTTGCCAAGTTTCGTGGAAATCCATTCAGCCGTTCGAGCTAAAAGTGAGTCCAACCGCCCTATGGAAATGAAGGAAATGAATGGGTAATTTGTAATTAGCAAATAGCTCATCGCAAACTAGGAATGGTAAAGAATCGCTATTTATTCCTTAAAGTTCGCTATTTAGGAAATGCAAAAAACTTTGATGATACATATGGCGGTTCATCTCTAACAAGATAAGAAGCATAGGGATAGATTTATGATGACTGGCGCATCACCAGGGATGTGTTAGTCATTCTGTGCCGCTGTTCCGTCACCTATGGTGTGCTGCATTTACAATGCGGCGCATCATGGGGCAAAAACAGCACAGATGCGTGATGTATCTGTGCCGTAAAGGTGGCGCATTGCTGGAGTTGTATCGCAAGTGTGATGAAGCTCCAGCAAGGGTCGGGGGTGCCCCTGTCGCAGGGTTTCTGTTCTCACACAGAACTGTGGACAGAGGATTGGAACCTCGGCGAATTAGGGTGCCCCAAAACTCACCTTAGTAATCAAAAACCCCTTAGCAAGCTAGGTACAGTGTCACATTGGATATAACAAACTCTCAATGTTTAGACAATCCAGAATATGAACTTATAGTACCTCAGGATACGTGGAACTCATGAACAGTCGGTCGTTATATATTTCTTAGAAACCAGAACATGGAGTTAAGAAGAACACATGTGTATTTGAAATGTTTATTTACTAATGCCGTCTTCTCAGGCGTAGTATCTTAGATAATACAAGTACACATATTATCAGTAGCAAAATTACCAGCATAGTTACTAGTACATAAAAAGCGAATGGTGACAGTATGTTAACATGCTGTAAATGAATAAGAGTTAGCAACACTTATAAGCAGCCACGGGCCGTGGAGGGAGTTACGGTGGGGCAGGGAGGCGGGGAGGGGGAGGGGCAGGGTGGAGAGGGCTCCACCCTGCCCCTCCCCCTCCCCGCCTCCCTGCCCCACCGTAACTCCCTCCACGGCCCGCGGCTGCTTATATCTCACCCTCCCTAATACACATATTATATTATTTGCTAAGAAGGTCTGTTTGTGTTGGTTTAGGGCGTGCCCATACTTTAGTGTCTTAGATTTGAAGGAATCACATCAGCATACACCAGCTCTCTCTTCATGTGAACCGCATCAACTGTTGTGTATGTGTGTTCGGCAAAGCAATATAAAACCCGCCTCATGCCCAGAATTGGCAGAAGCTGCACTTATGTTATGAGTATGAAGTCGTGGAGATCAGACCTCATAACAATTCTGTATCGTGTTGTTCTTGAAACTTCAGCACTCGCTGTACAGATATAGTTTAACAAGCAAAGCAGATAGTAGAGCAATAACATATTATTCTCATGTAAACCACGATGAACTACTAGGTTGAAAGCTAAAGCAACAACTAAGTGTCGTGTGCAGAAGTTGCAAAAAAGGAAAAATGGCGTTTAAACCGGTAATGAGCCCATGCTAACTTAACACGGTGTAAAGATATCCAGGACCTAGATGACACCTCCCCATGATCCGGAAACGAACTGAATAAGATAATAGAAGTGCCATCTCATGAGAGCAGATTGCAACTTTATATGTGGACGGTCCGCAAGGTAAAACATTAAAAACTAGGAAAATTTAATGCTAAAGAAAAATAAAACAGCCAAGTACTTTATCGAGTCTTAAGCCAATAGGCAAGCTAAATAATAAAAACTTGACAAATAAGTCAATGAATTGTCAATGAAATGCTAGTACTCAGCATATCAAACATGAAAAAGGTCTATGACATAACTGTGTATGCAAAATAAGCTGCAACAGCCTCCAATAGGAAGTCACCGTCTTCATCCGAAAAGAGTTCAGCCATCCAATTTAAAAGCGGAAAAGAACATACGTGCTCTCCCAGCACCGGATCCTCTATCACCATCAGAGGACAGCTCGGTGGGTTTTCAAGAAAGCTCTGTTCCAAGAAAGACTGTGTTGCCGCCAGTAAATTCCAGGGACCAATTAGTCCATGCATCAATGCCACAGCCATAATCCTTTCGCCAGGACAAACCAACTCGTGAGTAATGATAGGAGTCATCAGCTGATTAAAGTCGACGTCAGGAGAAACCGGTCCGCAGAGACACAAATCAATGGCCCAATCGAAATCACAGGTCAGGCAGTGAAATACAGGCTGGACACAGGTGAAGTAGGAGAATCGAAAAGATAATCCATATGCCGTGCTTAATATCGCCAACGGCATTGTGCCATAATATTCTAGCATGCGATTGCGGAACAGTGTCAGCAGCTGCAGGGCGGGAGCTTGCACAGGAGGGACATCCATATTTAAAAATGTAAAAAAGCACAAGAGCGTCCGCTGGTAATGCAAGTAAAAATGGGAATCCACGAAGCACAGTGGAAAAAAATAGAATGAAAGAAAGCAGGGATGACTCCAAAGATTTTCTCAAATGAAGTCACGAGACCACTGGTAACAACTTTAAAAAAGTGCGCCAGGCCCTTTGTGGAGGACGCGTTAAAGATAGTCCGAACCATCTTGCTGAAATGGAAAGGCGAATCTGTATTGAAAAGGGTCTGCACCTCTGTACGGGTGTTCGCTATGTGAAGCACGAAAGTTTCACGGGCCGAACTCAAGGCCACCTCTCTCTGAGACAAAAGAGCTCTTATTCTTGCCATGCCGTTGAAATCTGCTCCCAAGGTTGGTATTTGTGGCCAGATTGAAAACTCCCTATGTTCATGTGTGGGAGGAAATAGAACATTTCTGCAGCAAATAACCCGTTCACTTACTGTTACGATAAAAGGAATACTTTTAATTAACCCAGAACAATCTTCATTATTGAGCATCAAATAACTACCATTTTCCAACAACTTGAACGTGGGGATGATAGCAGGAACTGGCGTGCCTTGCAACACGCAAGCCATATTTGGTCGGTGTTTGTTGCATGAACCGTGTAACTGTATGTGCCTACACATTAGTGAATGATCTGGCGTCTCAGTGCATTCCTCTCCATTCAGATAAACTTCTTGATCATCTTTGAAACATCTGTATGTGTATGGAGGCGACCAGACCTCATGAAGAAAAGCACTACCTAAAGGTTCATAACGACCTATTGGTATATATTTCATACAATTTGAAAACTTATATAAAGCAAAAGGCAGCGTTATTAAACCGTGGATAAGGCACGTTGCCAAAAAACCCGCAATCCTCTGCTGATGATGTCACTGAGCATGTCATGAATGATGTAATATGTGACATCATCAGCAGTGGATTACGGGTAATAGTATCTCTAGTTTACTCCCCTATAGCTGTCTTTCTTTTAACATAAGTGTCTGTTTCCTTCCCTTATACTTACTGTTCTTTTTTTAAAAAAAAAATTTGGTTCACTTCCGGTTCGCGTACCGGCGAGCGAACTGGGAAGCGAACTACGAGAAATAGAGGTTGGCACAGTTCCAAATATTGTACCAATTTTTTAATAACGGGGAGGTAGTTCTGAAAAGAACTTTTTTTTTATTGTTTTTGTTGTTTTATATTTTTTTTATTATTTTTCTGAACTTTTTTTACTTTTTTTGAATTTTTCTGAACAGTTTTATATTTTTTTGGGTTTTTCTTGCAGGGGGCAATGAAAACGATTCATTGTAAAGGGCTCAACAGGAGCAACAAAACAAAAAAAAAGTATTTATTATTTGGGGCGTTTCGTACAAACTTGCATATGATAGTCAATAGCTCTGTTGATCAGAGTGATGCTTCTTTCTCCGTAGCAAATGAATCCATTGCAATGTACGCAGACGTGTTTTACTTCATGAAATCTCGTTTGAATATTTGGCACCATCTCCCTGCCCTCTGGTCCCGTTACTTCCGGTACAACAGATCTTCTGGCCATAATAGGGAGATTATCTAGGTCGTTACGAAACTGTGCAGCACTGTAGTTGTTAGGATGCCACCTAGTCATATGGCGATGCATTGTGTAGTTTCCGAAACTGTATTTTTTGTCGGTCCCTCTGGACAGTCTATCTTGACATATAAGGCAAGTTACGTATCTTGCATTTACTTTTTTCTGACCTTTGGGAATTTTAAAAAATTGCCAAATGAAGTTTTCTTTCCGGTGAGACGTCCTGGGCTCCTCAGGCAAAAAGTGCCTCTCTTCGTGCTCGTCGTCCTGTTCCTCTTCTTCCTCTTCTTGCTGAATTATAACTTGAGCAGGTGGTCCACTCTTCCTTGGATGTGGTGGAGGTGGTGGGGAAGCACCAGCTGAAGCTACTAAAGAAGCCATTGCTCACTGGTAACAAAGGGTCTTTCTCTCACAATGATGAAAGTCAGAGTGAGGAAAGAAGGAGGGATTTTCATCATTTGGGAAAAACAATAGTTCTCAACCAATGAAAAGTGTTCATTTTAGATTATATGACCTAGTCTTACATCATTAGGAAACCAAAAGTGAAATGAACCAATGAAAAGTGTTATTACCAAGTCACATGACCTGCTGTGTTTACGTTAAGCGCTTTGCAGGGCCTCCCGGTTTGCTTCCAGAAACCTGTGCTTTGCGACTCGGTAAGCGTACCAGTTCGCTAACGTAGCACGTCATATGACGTATCACGCGACAACGCGAAACGTAATGCGGACGGGAGGCGTCACGATGTTGTTTTCTAACGCGGCAGTTGCGGTAAAGAAACGTTTACCGACTCGCGGTCTATTTCGCGGCATCAAGGTCAGCTAACGGGAAGCTTCCCGATTCGCGAAGCGGGAACGAAGAAAAAAAAATATTTTAAAAAAAAATTATTAATAAACATATTAAATATATTTTTGGATTTAAAGAAGAATACATTTTACAGCTACAGATATTAGCTGTTAAAAAACCAATGAAATTCACTGAAAAAACCATAGGTTATAGACCATATATAGTTAGGAATTAGCATTTACAAAACCTTGAAAATTCACTGAAAAAACCATAGGTTATAGACCATATATAGTTAGGAATTAGCATTTAGAAAACCTTATTTTACTCACACAAAACCATTGAAATTCCATATATAGTTAGTTGCACTAACTATATATCGCGCACCCGCAATCCACTGCTGATGATGTCACATATTACATCATTCATGACATGGTCAGTGACATCACTGATGACATCACTGATGACATCTCAAATGACATCACTGATGACATCACTGATGATATCTCAAATGACATCACTGATGACATCATGACACACCAATACCAGTTACTACATACGCACTCACTGATTCCTACGTCTACACACACATTCACTCATTCACCCATACAATCACTCATACATACAGTCACTCATTATTACAACACTATCATATGCACTCATACACCTATGCAGACAGTCACACACTGCCACTCATCCATGGAGTTACTCACACACCAAGTCAGTCCTGTAAAGAATCAATCACACTTCCATTTCTTCATCTATACAGTTAAACACAGAACACCATACTTCAGTGATATCACTGATGACATCACTAATGACATCTGAAATGACATCACTGATGACATCTCAAATGACATCACTGATGACATCATGACACACCAATACCAGTTACTACATACACACTCACTGATTCGTACGTCTACACACACATTCACTCATTCACCCATACAATTACTCATACATACAGTCAGTTATTATTAGAACACTATCATATGCACTCATACACCTAGTCAGTCCTGTGAAGAATCAATCACACTTCGATTTCCTCATCTATAGTTAAACACAGAACACCATACTTTTCACACATATACTAACACATACTTACTCTCTTATACAATCACTGATACAAGTACACATTGATATGCACAGCGTCACACACCTCCCAGCCAGCCACACACACACTCAGTCTTCCATCCATCCAGTCATTCTTCAATATGTAAAACGTATTTAAACTTTACAAAAACACACAGACACTAGATGATGTCATCAGTGATGTCATTTGAGATGTCATCAGTGATGTCATCAGTGATGTCACTGACCATGTCATGAATGATGTAATATGTGACATCATCAGCAGTGGATTGCGGGTGCGCGATATATAGTTAGTGCAACTAACTATATATGGAATTTCAATGGTTTTGTGTGAGTAAAATAAGGTTTTCTAAATGCTAATTCCTAACTATATATGGTCTATAACCTATGGTTTTTTCAGTGAATATATATATGTATATATCTCCGCAGCTATTCTTCTCGGTTGAAAAGAATCGGGGAACACCGCAGGGCTTTACAGGAATTCTTTGGTATTGGCATGACGCGTTTCGGCGGTTGCCTTATCAGATGCCTCCGTTGTTGCAATCTCATGGTCTTCTGTTTCTTTCTCTTTATATATTATGCCCCTCCTTCTAAAGTAGCGCGGGGCTCACCTGCACCACATCTCATTTTAAGGATCACTCGGCCAGTTCATATGTGCGTACTACAGATCCCATCATGCAGTTGGTGCTCCGCACGGACGAGTGCTCCCACACAGCCAAGTGTTTTCCTGACTCACAGTGAGTGGCTGAGTTTTGAGAGTGGGCGTTTTGAGTTGTAACTCTGTGTTGGGTGATGGTTGATTCCTGCCCATGCACTTCCAACCCCGCACTACCTCAGTTGGTGAGGCTTGGAAACGTTGTTCAAGTAACTCCGTTTTCTCCGTGTGTTTCACGACCTGTCAATTGGCAGCCAGACCTCTGCCTCCATCGGGTGCGGGGCGGTCTGGGTTGAAGCCACTGAACACTCCTGGAAGACACTTCTGGAAGGGTCCCTCGTGCGTGTCACTGGCCACACGCTAATATCTCCGCAGCTATTCTTCTCGGTTGAAAAGAATCGGGGAACACTGCAGGGCTTTACAGGAATTCTTTGGTATTGGCATGATGAGTTTCGGCGGTTGCCTCATCAGATGCCTCTGTTGTTGCAATCTCATGGTCTTCTGTTTCTTTCTCTTTATATATTATATATATATATATATATATATATACAAAGAACTCCAACAGCCTCCAGCAAGCAGAACAGCAAAAGAAGAAGGAGACAGACCACAGGGCTCAGGTACGTTGTTTTTTATTTATCCCAAAAACAGAGAACAGCTACGCGTTTCGGGCTTGAAAAGCACTTGTTCACACTGCAGTTGTCATGAATCTTGTTGCTTTTTAAATGCTAGTGATACACACCCTCCTTTGTTACGTAACTAGTCACGTGATTATAGAAAGTGAAAACATACATGTATATATATATATATTTATCACGGTTTACTGCATCTGGATTCAGGTCGCTTTCTAAAACACCTCGCGGACACGGACCAGTTAAGTGCAGAACTATTTATTCAGGCAGAGGAAATCGCATGACGTTTCGGCTCCGTGGAGCCTTGCTCACATGACAACGTTCACAATGCAAAAGCTCATTTTTAAAGTGCAAGTGACCAATCAAAGTGACACCACGTGATTGCAAATAGTCATGGAAGAAAGCTTCACTGAAAGTTCCCATCTGACCGTAAAATACAGGCTAGTGAATTTAACAATGAGAAAATAGTGGCATTGAATTAAAAGCACTCATAATTAGTCTTTGTTATATCGGTAAAATACCTAGGCCACGTGCTGTGGAATCAGTATACCTACTCGGTTGTTGAAGTAATTATGGCTACAGATTTTCAACACATGAATTTAAATTAAATTCAGAGACATTAATAATATGCCCAATTTATACAATATTCATGTTTTTTTGACACCTATGATTGACAACTACTTGGATTAATATAGCCAGTTCAACCCAGGCTGTCGCACTGAAGGATCAACGCATAATGTGCAAAATCCGCTATAAAGTGCAAATATACAATGTAAACAAAAAAACACAATTTAGGTATTGTGGTAATTCAGATAAAGTGCAAATGCATATATTAATGTGCAAAGTCGCATGAGGTACATCAGTTGACCTATATGTGCAAAACTCGCAATTCGTAAACATTGATTAAATATCTGGCGGATCCAAAAGTGTCCCCATTGGAATAGCACAATGGAGACCAAGTGTAACAGTACAGGGGTCAATTATATTATATCTACCATATGTCAATTATTAACACAAAGATGTTCCCAGAGTGCTCAAATCTCTACTCTTCCAGATCCTCTCACAACCTGGAAAAAGATAGGATGCTTATACTAGTTTAGCTTTTTGAAGAATCTTTCCTATGACCTAACGATAGTGAAAAAAATTATATGAAATTAATTATCAAAAAAAGGGTGTCCAGATGTAAAAAACTGTGATATTAAAATCATGTTTTACATTAATTATATCAAAAAAATCATTGAGAGTTGCAGTTGCACAATAACCTTGCAAAAGAATACATACATGTAACAGGTAACTAATTCATCCTAAACCGATAGTACATGTATAGGACATCATTATACTGTGTCTAATCCTTACTGGTACAAAGTGTACAAGACCAAATGGTTAGAAGCTAAAATCACTATTTTAGTTAACCTAGGTCCCCTGTTGTAATGGTAGACACGTGTACATGTCCTCAGTTATATTGAGGCTCCCTGGTACCTTAGTATCTAATAATAAAATGTACCGGGTCTCCAATTTTCACAGTTTAGCTTCCCTATCACCACCTAGTCTGCTGGCTTTGATGGAGTCAATGACAAAATATTTTAAGCTGGTGTTATCGCTATGGTGTTGCTCACGGAAATGCCATGCCACCGGGTATGTATTATCCTGATTGGTAATTGCTCTTAAATGTTGGAGTATGCGCTTACCGCTAACTTAGTACTCCCAACATACCTCAGGGAACAGGGGCATTCTAAGACATATATGGCAAATTCCGTTTTACATGTCAAGACCTGGGTGATTGGGTGCTCACGTCCACTGAAGCCGTCCCTGAATGACTTTTTATTGATCCCGTGTGTACAGGACTTGCAGGTTTTAAACCTGAAGAAGACGCTATTGTTATGCAGCCAGGTCGTTCTCTCCAAAGTTTCAGGGCAGGTATCAACCAACTGATCTCTGAGCGAGGGTGCCCTGCTGAATGTTAAGGATGCTCTGCTGGGTAGAGTTGGCCCAATTATAGGATCATTAATCAAAATAGGCCAATTTTTGTTGATTATATGGAAAATTGCCTTATGTTGTTTACTGTAACCAGTGATAATTCTAAAGATCTTACTTTCACTGGTCTTAGATTCCCCTTCCTTTTTCATCACATTCTCCATGGGGTTGGTGTCCTGGTCATAATTGGCTAAAAGATCCTGTCTGTTAAGCCCCATTGATCTGACTCGAGCTGTCTCAATTGATTTTTCAGAGTATCCTCATTGTAAAAATCTTATTTTACTGGCTAGTTGGGCTGCCTCTAAATCAGAAGAGTTGCTGCAAATCCTCCTCAGGCGCAACATCTCCCCATATGGGATACTGGCAATCAGATGGGACGGATGGGCACTGCTGGCGTGCAGGATACTGTTGCCAGCCGTGCTCTTGCGGTAGAGTTTAGTCTCAAGTTTACCTTCTTTGAGATACACCTCAGTGTCTAAAAAGGTGATAGATTCTTGGCTGAGTGTGGCTGTAAATGCTAGATTAAGATCATTAATGTTGATATCACTGATGAATTTTTTAGCTTGTAATTCGCTACCTCTCCAGATAACAAACAAGTCATCAATGAATCGAAACCATCCGATCACATTAACTTCAAAAACCTCTTTGTGTGTGGTTTTGAGGACCAGATCCTCCCATGCTCCCATGTGCAAACACGCGAAGCTAGGGGAGAAACTGGCCCCCATTGCCACAACCTGTAATTGCCGATATAGGAGATTGTTATACATAAAAACATTGTGATGCTAGCAGAATTCCAACATTTGTAACAGCATGTCGTTGTGGTCCCTGAATAATTCAGTACGTCGGGACAGATAATGTTTGACAGCTGACAAACCGTCCATATGTTTTATACTGGTGTAGAGAGCTGTGACGTCCAGTGCCATCAGCCAATCACCCTCTACCCACTGGATATGTTGGATCTTTTGCAGAAAATCCCCAGTGTCCTGTACAAAAGAATCTAGTGAGCGAACATAACCCTGAAGAAAAAAATCAATATACATCGATGTGCGTTCCAATAGGCCACCCCTGGCAGAAATGATGGGCCTTCCAGGGGGGTTCTCAACCTTCTTATGTATTTTGGGGATAACATAAATAAGGGGGGTTACTGGATTCTCAATTTTCAGAAATCTAAATTCAGTGTCTGATATTAATCCACTGCTTTTCCATCTTAACAGTTTGCGATGGAATTCACTTTTAATACTGTTGAGTGCCAAAATGTTGATTAGCTCGTAACACTGTTGATCATTGAGTTGGAGGTACGCCTCCTTGTCGTAGTTGGCTCTGGTCATCAAAACAATGTTTCCCCCCTTGTCACTGCCACGAATGACAATGCTTTTATCCTTAGAAAGTCGAGAAACAAGTGATGTATATTGTTGCGTCTGTTTGTCATATTTGTTCTTGAGCGAACAGGTATTTTTGTACAGATCCTTGAGTTGTTTAACTGTATTTTCCTGAAAGATGTCAATCGCATCGCGTGGCATAATAAGGTTGAATAGAGAACTTGGTTTGAACGGGTCTGGCAGGATATGCGATTCCCCTCTTGATCAACCATCCCAATGGTGTTGCGTTTGTTTTGATGTAGGTCATATCCTGCCCCTTCCATATCCCATAATTCGACAATGTCCTCTGGGATAAGGGCACTAGAACTGTCCGTTAAAGTAGCCACATTTGGTTGATGTATTGGGCCTCTTGATTTAGGTTTAAGGGCATAGAATTTACGCAGTTTGAGTTTTCGAATCGCCTTGTAAAGATCGCATCTTGTAGCGGGATAGTTAAAATTACAAGGGGGCGCATGGGTAAGTCCCAAATTGAGGATGTTTTGTTCGTTTGTTGTGAGGCTGAGAGGAGTCAAGTTGATTATTGTGCGATTGTGTGAGCCACTCATTGTTGATGTTTCAATGCTCCTTGGCCTCTGCCCCTCTTGGGCTTTCGATAAATGTCGCCTCTTCCTCGCCCTGAATCACCGACGTTGTTTGTAGTTTGCCCATTGTCTCTGTAATTCCGTCGAGTTCGGGGTCTTAGTGTCAGCAATCTCTCTTGGCATAAAAAACTGATTTCTTGCCCAGGTAACGGTTTGGCTTGCGTGCCCGTTACTGCATTATTACGGCGTTCGGTTTCAGATTCAATATTACCATCAGAGCTAACTGCTGAGGCAGAAGAGTCCGCCTGTTCCTTCTGTCTTCTGCTCTGTTTGAATTTAGATTGTGTTTTAGGAGCAGATCCACGCATAACATCATATTTCTTGGAGAATGTGAAGATCTGACCAAGCTCATAGTCATTGCGATCCCGCTGAAACTTATACGTTTTTCTTTCTTTAATTTTTTCTTCTTCTTTTTTTTAACGTACATTCATCTCATTGGTTAATCGCGTTTTCTCGTCCTGCTCGCCCATGGTCTCAAGTTGTTCGTAAAAGGCTGCTATTTCAACAAGTAATGCCGCCCTGTCAATGTCGGAATACTTGATTAGCACTAACACTTGTCGACGTGATGCTTCAAGATTAATTTCAGCCCACTCCTTCATTAAATCCGGATTCGGGTCCTCATAGGTGGGTGTTGTTAAAATGCCCAAGCCGCGTGGTGTGCGATTTACATCTATGTAGCGCTGTAGGGATTTAGATTCCCACCATTTGGCTTGTTCATTTCTGGACTTCTTTTCAAGTATCTTAAATATATCTTTCAATGTGCTGCTGCTACTGGTAATGGCCACATCATTAACCCTCCCTCGTATGTTATCAGGGATGTGTGAGCTGTCGGAAAACATAGTAAGTGCTGCTGCCTCCCGATCTCGAACGTTGTCAGCCGACATCTCTGCAAATATGTATATAGAATTGTATTTGGCGTCTTATTCAAACTCAATATATTAGTCGTAGTTCAAAGTGCCAACTCGCACTGTACTCTTCCACCCAGTATTCCGCTTACTTGTTCAGTTGATGTGCCAAACGATTTCCCTGGCGTGCTTACGGCTCTTCATTTTCTCCGATCCGCTACGCCGCCCAAGGACTCAGTAAAGCAAATTTTCGCGGCTGGGGGTCAAACGCCAATCTCCTTCTGGAGCACAAAGACCCAGGACACGCCCAGACACAGTTCCGATTCAGGCGTTGACCGTTTTCAGGAAGAGGGTCCCGTGTAAAGGCCGTACCAGAACTCACCGGCCACACATATCACGGTTTACCGCATCTGGATTCAGGTCGCTTTCCAAACACCTCGTGGACACGGACCAGTTAAGTGCAGAATTATTTATTCAGGCAGAGTAAATCGCATGACGTTTCGGCTCCCTGGAGCCTTGCTCACATGACAACGTTCACAATGCAAAAGCTAATTTTTACAGTGCAAGTGACCAATCAAAGTAACACCACGTGATTGCAAATAGTCATGGAAGAAAGCTTCACTGAACGTTTCCATATGACCGTAAAATACAGGCTAGTGAATTTAACAATGAGAAAATAGTGGCATTGAATTAAAAGCACTCATAATTAGTCTTTGTTATATATATTTATATATACATATATATATCCACACAACAGGTTGCCCTTAAGGAGACACCACTCGTGGGGAAGTTTAACAGCCTTAATGGTGGTCAGCAGTGCAGCAGCATCTGAAACCCCTTCAATTTATAATGTGACGCCCATGCGTTTCGAGCACAGCTGTGCTCTTGTTCATGGGCTGAAAGGTGAGTAATCAAACCGGCAATTTCAAAGGCTCCTTTTTAATGATAAAGAGTGCCCAGATGCATGCTGGTCTTCATGGTTCCTTGAATGTTCATTCCAAGTGGGTGCCAGTTTGCCTCAAGTACCCTTTATTTATTTATTTATTTATTTAAGAAGCTTGTAAAGCGCACGGCTACCCCCAGAAGGGGGTGTCCCGGCGCTGGAGATTACTGATCATTAGAAGAACTATATTAAGCAGTAGTGAACAGCCAAGTCTTGAGTTTGCGACGGAACACTAGTTCCGACTCGCAGAACCTTAGATCTAAAGGAAGAGTGTTCCAGAGCTTGTTCCCCAAGTGGGTTAGGGGGTACAGGCACCTCCGTATCTGTCAATTGCATAGTGCTACGATGCATCAGTGATGTCACTGACCATGTCATAAATTATGTAATATGTGACGTCATCAGCAGTGCATTGCGGGGGTGCGTGTTATAGTTAGCTCAACTAACTATAAAGGGGGAATTTCTATGGGTTTGTATGAGTGAAATGTCCAACCAACTATAAAGTCCCTGAAACCTATGTTTTTTTCAGTGAATTTCAATGTTTTTTCAAATGCTAATTTCTAACTATAACATGCCTGAAACCTATGGTTTTTTCAGTGAATTTCAAAGGTTTTTCAAAAGCTAATGTCTATCTATAACATGCCTGAAAGCTATGTTTTTTTCAGTGAATTTCAATGTTTTTTTTTAATACTAACTTCTAATTATAATGTTCATTTAACCTATAGTTTTTTCCGACACCTAAGATGGACACAACACCCACTGCCACGACCCTCAGGACCTCCCCCCTGTACCACCCTCTCCCTACTACCACCAAGGCAATGCAGAACAGGACAGCGAACCCTCCAAAAACGGCATGGTCCCTCAGCCATATAATATCTCAATGGTAGAAAATGTGCCAATCGTTTTTTCAGTAAATTAGATTTTTTTTTAAATACTAATTTCTAACTTTAATGTTCCTGAGACCTATTTTTGGTGAATTTCAAAGGTTATTTAAATACTAATTTATAATTATAAAGTTGAAAAAAAGCTATATTTTTCTCCGTAATTTTGAAAAAAAATTCTATTTTGTAACTTTAATATCCTAAAAATAGTTTTTGTAATTTCTTTTTTATTTGTTATTTAAACTATATAATGTTTTATTGTTTTTTAAATATTAAACAACTATATACAGTATGAAAGGGAGCCCAGCCCCAAGCCACTTCTGAAGACCAACACATGTCATAGACCTACAGATCAAGCAACTCCGACACCCAAGAACGCCACAACACCCACCGCCACCCGCAGGACCCCCCTCTACCACCGAGGCAGTGCAGAACAAGACAGCGAACCTTCCGAAAACATCATGCCCCCTCAGCCACACAATAGATGACTATTGGGACAGATGTGAGCAAACTATATGTGAAGGAAGCAATTCACCCATGAATAACATTGCACACAAAGCAAAGTGTAGCGATGATGTGCTGGATACATCTCAGTATGCACAACACACTCCTCTCCATGTTCACAAATACTACTAGTGCTTGTAGTATGGTGGACAGTGGACCCAACCATGTTACGTCAAACATTAGGGAAGATCTCAGTCATGTAGCTGTGTCGTCCTACCTGTAAGCAAAAGCGTAACCGGAGTGGGCTGGTCCGGCGTACGCCACTTCAGCGTAGGAGTGTGAATAAATAGGCCAGATATCTGTGCGTGGTTCACTTGTGGGAAAGCCAAAGCGTCTGCCAGAGAGGCACCCCTCACCCTGCCACGAGGCCGCTGTCGTGACCGCCAGCCTCCTCAGCTGATCGCTGGCTTCCGCCACACAGGACCCCAGCGGCACAGCACCGCGGACTTATGTCTGTACAAACTACTGCCTTTGATATACACTGCAGACAGCAAGGCTCACAATTCACATCGAGTCGCGATTGCAGATGACGCAGTCCAGTAGGCAACAGACATTGCTCAAGTCAACAACACGTGGCTCTGGGCCCTTCCTCACAGCTGCCTCCTGCGTACACTGCGGTGAGTAGGGCTCACAATACAGATCGAGTCACAATTGCAGATGATGCAGTCCAATAAGCAACAGACGTTGCTTAAGCCAACACGACATGCCTGTGTGCTGTTCCTGACCGCTGCCTCCAGCCTACACTGCGATATGTAGGGCTCACAACACAGATCGAGTCGCGATTGCAGATGACGCAGTCCAGTAAGCAACAGACATTGCTCAAGTCAACGCCACATGCCTGTGGGCCCTTCCTCACCACAGCCTCCGGCCTCCACTGCAGTGAGTAGGGCTCACAATACAGATCGAGTCGTGATTGCAGATGACGCAGTCCAGTAGGCAACAGACATTGTTACCACTATGACCTGCCCGGACAATGCATCAGCGGCACAGTACATCCCACACGTGCAACTGTGTCCTGAGTCCTGAATGGCAGTAACCTCAAGTCCGTGGCACCGACCACAGCACCAGACTCCCTTCGATCAGTGAGACATATTATCACTAAAAAATTGAAAAGAGGCAGAATTCAATAGACAAAAGACATTGCTCTGAGTGCGCCCCACCCGGACCACGCATCATCGCAGGGTACGTACACGCTGAGCGCCAAAGGTACTACTAACTCACTGCACCATAAGTCATTGCCACGTGGCCGTATTGAAGCAGAATTCAATAGTCAACACATAGCTCTGAGTGTGGCCCCTCCAGACCACGCATCATCACAGGATACATGCACTCTCAGTACTACTAACTCACTGCACCATAAGTCATCGCCGCGTGACCGTATTGAAGCAGAATTCAATAGACAAAACATAGCTCTGTATGTGGCCCCTCCAGACCACGCATCATCGCAGGGTACATACACGCTGAGCGCCAAAGGTACTACTAACTCAGTGCACCATAAGTCATCGCAAGGAAGAGTGAACAGTTTTATGTCAGCAGTAAGACATACTATCACTCGAAAATCACCTAAAAATACTTATAATATGAAAAGAACCATCAAAGTGCATTAATGATTACAATGCGGTGATTTAGAAGATGTGGAATGGAAATATGGACATACAATATGTTGCAGATAACTGAATTACTGTTTCTCGCTATGTCACATCATATATTACCAAGTATGAGTAGACAAAATTGAAAGCAATGTGGGAAAAAATTTCACAGGAGAACACACTTAGCAAGAAGTTGTACAGACTTCAGCTTAAAGATGCTTTCACATTGAGAAATTAGATCCTACGAATGTTTGCGCCAATAGACATCTGCAAGTTTTTTATTCAAAGTCAAGAGGAATCATCTGGATAAGTCTAGGTCTTGCTGCAGCACGAAATGGAGTTTTAATATAAATGATATAAAAGAACTTTGTGATGATATAGAGTTACGTTTCTTTGGTAGTCAAGATAAGTGTACAGAAAATAACAGGTTGATAAGTGTAGGTGTTGAAGAAGAGATGGAAGATAATAGTGATGTAAAGTTTCAAAAAGAAATAACAAAATGTAAAGTAGTTTCTGGTGAAAATCCCAACTAAGTATAACGTCCCTCAAATCTACACAATATCCTTTTAGTATCCTTACTTCAAGAACTTGTTTTATATCACGTGGTGCCACTGAACCTGAACTACGCAAGCCGATCCCACATGTGTAACTGTGCCCTGAGTCGTGAATGGCAGTGACCCCAAGTACGTGGCAGCGACCTCAGTACCAGACATTCTTCGATCAGTGAGGCATATTTCCATATGCAAGGCCGGCGATGGGTAGTCCCACTAACCCTCTTTAACACAAGCCGATCCCACATGTGTAACTGTGTCCTGAGTCCTGAATGGCAGTGACCCTAACTTCGTGGCAGCGACCACAGCACCAGACGCCCTTCGAACAGTGAGGCATATTTCCATATGCAAGGCCTGCGACACGTAGTCCCACTAACTCTCTTTAACACTAGCCGATCCCACATGTGTAACTGTGTGCTAAGTCCTGAATGGCAGTGACCCCCAACTTTGGGGCAGTGACCACAGCACCAGACTCCCTTCGATGAGTGAGGGGTATTTGCATATGGAAGGCCGGCAACACGTTGTGCCACTGAACCTGCACTACGCAGGCTGGTGGGGCCACCAACGTATGCATGTGGCTGTGGGCCCTTGCTCACCGCTACCTCTGGCCTACACTACAGTTAGCAGGCCTCACAATTCAGTTAGAGTCCCGATTGCACATGACGCAGTCCAGTAGGCAAGACACATTGCTCCCAGTGTGGCCCGTCCACACCAAGCATCATCACAGGCTCATACAGTCTCAATGCTTCTGGTGCCACTAACCCTATTTAACACAAGCTGATCCCACATCTGTAACTGTTTCCTGCGTCCTGAATGGCAGTGACCCCAACTTCGTGGCAGCGACCACAGCACCAGACTCCATTCGATCAGTGAGGGATATTTCCATATGCAAGGCCGGCGACACGTAGTCCCACTAACCCTCTTTAACACAAGCCGCTCCCACATGTGTAACTGTGTCTTGAGTCCTGAATGGCAGTGACCCCAACTTCGTGGCAGCGACCACAGCACCAGACTCCCTTTAGTTTTATTTGTTGTTTTCTTTAAATAAAATGTTTTTTTATGTAAATCTACACATGACTAAGATTCTTCTTTGTCCAACCGCACAAGGACACTTTTGGGGCCAAGAAGGTTGTTGGGGGTATGTTGGTAATGTGGGAAGAAGTTGCGTTACCTGCTGATGTGGGGAGAGGCAGCGTGAAAGGGGTATCTCTCACAGAAAGAACTCCGGTATCTTTTCAGAAATGCTTTGGACAGATGCCAGCTGACAGACTGAATCACAAAAAGATTTTTCAATACTTATGTAGTGTGAGTTATGAACAGTCCGCACCCAGGCTTGCAGAGGGACAGCTGCGGCCCCTGGGCTCAACTCACAGAGGCAGAACTACGAGCCGTCCGCTCGCAAAGGAACAGCAGCGTAGTAGCTTGCAGAGTTACAGGCACACTAGCGTAGTAGCTCGCAAATGTAGAGAGCTGCGAGCCGACGGACTGGCTTCTAACGGCATAGCTGTGAAGTGGTGATGTTGGGCAGAGGTAGCCTGAAAGAGTTATCTCGCACAGGCAGAGCTCCGCTATATTAAATTGCCCCCGAGATCTTTCTTTTACATTTTCACTCGATGAGGGAAAGCGTGCTTTCTGGACCAAGACCTTTCTCCCTGCCAAATTTGGCGTTATTGCGTTCAACAGTTTGACCTGAAGCCTTGTCTAAAGTTTCCTATGGAAAATCCATTGAGAAAACACATTTTCACACCCCCCACATAGCTACCTGTCGCAGGCCTACTCGCTATTAGTGTTCAGGTCATTTGTGTAGTTGTCAACATGTTACGGCCACTCCCTGAGGGCAGGTTTGCACACACACCCCACCCATCCGTCACATTGGTCACAGGCAATGTGACCAGGCAAATATAATGGATTGACAAAGTTACATCCTTTATTGCTGGTGCTGACTGGATGGCGGACGCTCCACGGGTCTGAATCATAAAGAGTCCATGAAGAGTTGCGCAGAGGGTTAGTCGCACACTGAGCTGTATGGCCATCAGGGGCCTACTACCACGTGGCGCCGACTTGAGTTGCCCAGGGTTAGTGCCACCGGAAGCTGATGTGGCCGTCAGGGACCTACCACCACGTGGCGCGGACTTGAGATGTAGAGGGTTAGTGCCACCCGAAGCTCATGTGGCTATCAGGGGCCTACCACCACGTGGTGCGCACTTGAGTTGCACAGGGTTAGTGCCACCCTAAGCTGATGGGCCCATCAGGGGCCTACCACCACGTGGAACAGACTTGATTTGCACAGGGTTAGTCACACCCTAAGTTCTATGGCCGTCAGCGGCCTACCACCACATGGCGCACACTTGAGTTGCACAGGGTTAGTGCCAACCGAAGCTGATGCGCCCATCAGGGGCCTACCACCACGTGGCACAGACTTGAGTTGAACAGGGTTAGCGGCACCAAAAGCTGATGTTGTCTCCGCCATTGATGATTCAGGGCTCATCGACATGTGTGAGATCTCCCGGGCCGCGGAGAAGCTGATGTAGTCTCCGCCATTGATGACTCAGGACTCAGCGACATGTGTGAGATCTGCCGAATCATGGAGAGGCTGATGTGGTCTCTGCCCTTCATGACTCAGGACTCAGCGACATCTGTGCGATCCGCAGAGTTTTGATGGGCACGTGGAGTGCCCACTGGTAGACACTCGGGTGACATCAGGTAATTATTTGGTCATGGATGTGCAGGGGCGGCAGGGTCTCTCTCTCTCTCTCTCTCCCCTCTCTTCACTCTCTCTCTCACTCTCTTCCTTTCTTTCCTTTTATCTCTCTCTCCATTCTCCCTTACTCACTCCCTTTCTTTCCTTCCCTCTCTTTTTCCCCTGGCTTTTTGGTTCTTCTGTTTCTCTGTGTCTCACTCCTTTGACATGCGCATTACACACTTTTGCTTTTTTTCCAGTCTCTGTCATCGATATCCATGGTCCCCACAGGAGTGTTCTGCCTTGTTGTTTTGTATTCTTTTTGTTAAATTTAGTTTATTAGTTTATCGTTTATATGTTTATGAAAAAATAAAGTTTGTAAAAAAAATGTTAATAGAGTTTTTGGTTGTTTTCTTAAGTGCTGTGTGACTCTTTCTCATTCTTATTACTGCTATTTGATGGTGTCCACCATGGTGTTAAATTTTGGGGCAATTATTGCCGGAATACTGGTGATGTCTGCAGTTTGCACCCACTTCTGAATAGTGTGTTAGATTTATCTCAACTTTAGTTGCATTAAAGTGCTGATAATGAAATGCACACTAGCCGTTCCCGTGCAAAAAGACACGAAGTGCACCTTTGCGATTTATTCTAACTACTAAAATGCTGTATTGAATTGCACTGTGGTAGTGGGTGCACTTACAGTGTACACACAAGATCAATCAAGAAATCTCGTTGTATTTATATTGATTGGGAATAGTGAGTCAGGTGCTGGATCTTGACGGGATACACTGCCCAGTTCGTTTATTGTTCTGTACACGAAAAAATCACATCACAACTTTCACATCAACTGCAATGCGGAAAAAATTCTGGCGATACATCGCATTAGCACCAGGGAATTTACACCTGCTTTCTGCTGGTGTTGAGCAGGACGACTACCTGCAGCATGAAAGGGAACACAGCCAAGAGCCACACCGGAACACCCACAGGTGCAATAGAGTTAATGAGCATGATACAGGGATACCCATGAGGGCCACAGCACTCATCTCAACAATCCCAGGGCTGCCAACGCCCCCCCAAACCCGCATCTGAGCACGTGAGTCCGTGTGATCATTGTGTTAGCATGATAGGCACGGGCCCTGCAACATCACAGTGTGCTGTATTCAGCGGACGTTACCATGTCACCTCAGCATTGGCAGTGACCCTGGACATGTAGCTATGCACGCATCTTCCTGCATGCACAAGCGGCGTGTGCTGCTACGGCGTACACAGGTCAGCGCACGGGTGTGCCTATCTGGCAAGGGGAACGGGTTGTCTCGGACATGTCCATGTGCAGGAAGTGTGGAAAGTGTGTCTCTGTGTTCTGGTGTGGCCTGCCACAAGGGTCGCAGCAGTCGATGTTGTAAAGTGGCATGCACCACCTCCAAAGGGCAGTGTTTCGGTGTTGCACGTCTGCTGCATGTCCTGGGTGATCACTTACCGGCTGAGCTTCCGCATTACAGACGTCACCTGCGTTCATCCTGTATTCGAATGACGCACGTGCCTATCTGAGTGGTGCATGGACGTGTGCCTCTCCAACGAGTGGGTAGCTGACATGGATTATGATGGGTGCGTGCGCCCCCTGTTGGCCCACAACCAGGAGTGTCATGGTGATGTCCATTTATGTCATGCATGGGTGTTTGGTATGCATGTTGGGAACTGGGCCTGGGAGATTGCACGAGTCGTAGTATGCAGTGAGGAAAATTGACCCACTTCCTGATTCTGCTTTGGTGCATGTTGGGTACAGTGGTTGGAGTCAGCACATCTGTCCCGGTCACCTGATGGATTACGTTGACGACATGTCAAATATTGTGGCTAACCATGACTCATTAGAGAAAGTGGCTTACGCAGCTGCACTGCATCATTGCACGTTGTACATCTGGTCACATGTCCCAAAACAACAGTGGACATTGCTACATTGGCGTTTAATTATGTCCGAGGCACGGACAACCAATGCTGCTTGACACTGACGTGTGTTTGTGATGGACTACCCCGAGGTGAACATGGACATTTTCAGCCATGCTGCTGCATTTGTTTGCATATCGTGGCACTACTTTTGGCCGTTCTGACACTTTTTTTTATAAAGTTTCCACATTTTCACTTGTCTCCAAATGTATTGCGTCTTGATTTGTATGCCAATGTGTGTGTCACGCACTCTCTGGCTACCTGCCATAGGTGAAATGCTACCCCATCTGGACTGTGGGTTTGTAACTATGCGTTCTCATGTGCCTCTTTCGTACTGACGCTTTTGGACGCTTATCTGCCACAGGCGAGTGCATTTGTGTCCTGTGTTCGATTGTGCGAATGTTTTTGTTTGGACAACATTGTGTTGGATGTTGGTGTGTGCTGCATTGTGTGTGACGTGTCCCTTCATGTGAGCTTTTCTTCACCCTTCTCCCTTTCAGGCAGTGTGGTTTTCACTCCCATGCTCGTTCCGTGGTGTGATATTGGCGGGTTGTGTGACTTGTGCTCCTTGTTGGTGTGTTTCATTTTGACCATGGTTTGTCTATAGTTGTGTTGTACCTAATTGTGCATGTGTGCCATTGTGCCCATCTCTTCCCGTCCTCCCACTCCCTGCTTCTTCCTCTTCCTGGTGCTGTTGTGTCTATAATTTTGTTGCTCAACACATAAAAATATGTAATGAACAAATTAGAATAGTTCCTTGATTCTTTTAGGTTTCAAAACTTCTCTCTATTGTTTTTTTTTTAATTTTCCATATAAACAGTCTTTTTAATATTCAAGGACACATAGAAGTCAGAAGTGCAACGTATTCTATCAACACACTTTCTAGAACATTCTACAACACGTGCAGGTTAAAAGTTCATCATTTTTTAAAAAACAAACAATATTTTTTTGCAACATTTTCTCCAACATTTAGCAGCACGTGCAGGTTAAAAGTTCACAATTGTTTGAAGTTTGAACAGTGCCTTCCAAATGCAAGTAGCAGGTGTGGTTGAGTTGAGCAAATTTTATCCTATGATATCTACTCCACTATTAAATTGTTTTTTCTTAACCTATCACAAAGATGCTTTTCCACAAAACGAATGTGCACCCTACTTTTAAAAAACGATGCTTTTCATCTCCCAATCAGGTATCGTTTTGTATGGCAAAAAAAGTAGTTCCACATCTTTAAACAAATCTCTTATTCTACGAACAGACTGTATGACCTACAGACATCTATCCATTCCCCCCAGCCATACCTTAAAAATGTTAGTGTGGATCGTAGGACACAGCTATGTTTTCTGGTGCAAGAGGTATGCAGAACAGAGACGTATTGACTTAGACCTAGGTTTACAAAATGTGGACATTAAATGGGTTGGACAGAGAGGATTGAAGTGGCACCAATTGTTGCCTTTGGTTAAAACCTGTTTGCATCTCCAACACCCTGACCTCATGACTGTGCACTCTGGTGGAAACGACCTAAGCACATTGACTGGGGTAGGTTTGCAAATGCTAATGAAGGACACCTTTCGACAACTGATGTTGCTTTTGCCGCAAATTGTCTTTGTATATTCCAATATATGCCAACGACAGAAGTAGAAATGGTCAAACCAATGTTGTCCTCAGATTGAAAAATCTAGGAAGAATGTCAACAAAGATGTGTCTGCATACCTCAGAGACCATAGAATGGGGTCGATCTACAACAACAACATACGTTTTGATATGGCTGATATCTACAGAAGTGATGGAGTACACTTCACAGATCAGGGAAATCGAGTTTTTCTGAATAACCTGAAGCTGGGCATCCACACCTATATGTAGCTTCAAATAATAAACACAAGGGCTCTTTTTAGAGCCGCCTTATATTCCCAATATCGTTTTGCAGAGTGACAGCTGCGATCCGGCTAGCACAGAGAGACCTGCGGGCTGTCGAGCAGCCTCGCAGAGGGACACCTGCGGTCCGTGGGCTCAGCTCGCACAGGGAGAGCTATGGGCAGTCGGCTCGCACAGTGTGAGCTACGGGCCGTCGGCTTGCAAACGCACACCAGCCTGCTGGCTCGCAGAGAGAGAGCTCAGCTCTAACTCACAAAGGGACAGCCCCTCCTATACCATTCAACCCCAAACTTTCAATATAGGAGCCAATCAAAAAAAGAGGAACTTTTTGGATAATTTCATAAAGATTCATCAAATGAAGCCAAAATTACAAGCACATAGAAGACTCCTCGAGGGGGTCCGCGCAACCCCCCTCCCAACATAAGTGAAGCCCCGGGGCTGCGCGGACCCCTGCAATGACTGCAAGCCCCTGCTAATATTTTTTAAGAAATACCCCGGAACCTAGCCCACCCAAGGGCCTCATTAAAATGAAACAGGAGAACCCGCGACCCCAGCATGAATTTCAGACCCCAGCAGAACCCCGCAACCCCTGCGAGCCCCTGCTATTATTTTTTAAGAAATACCCCCGGAACCTAGGCCACCCAAGAGCCTCATTAAAATGAATTGTGAGAACCCGCAACCCCGTCTGGGACCCCCTGGGCAGACCTAGGGGGTCAGCGTTTTTCTACCGTACCCCCTTCTATTGTTTTATACCTTTGTTTCTCCATTTTCGGGTGACTCACTTCTACCGAGCCACAAGATGGCTGCCAACACTTCCTGGTTTGGAGTGCTACCAGCCAATCACAGTGAAGCTCGGGCACGCGACTTAGGCTCCCCCCAGAGATCAAAACTTTCATTTTTCTAATTTCTCAGCAACTACTTAACAGATATACACCTTTTTTAGAAAGGTCACTTTCTGACCCAAGCACTACCTTTCTGCCAAATTTGGAGTAATTATGTTCAGTAGTTTCGGCAGTAGCCTTGCACAAAGTTTCCTATGGAAAAAAAAATGTCACTCTTATTTTTTTAATTTCTCAAAAACTACTGAACGGATTTACACCATTTTAAAAAAATGGTTGCTTTCTGATCCAAGCTCTACCTTTCCACCACATTTGGGGTAATTCTGTTCAGCAGGTAGAGCTGTAGCTCGTCGCAAAATTTCCTATGGAGAAAACAACTTTTGCAAACCCCCTTTTTTTCTCGGCCCCCGCTTGACGAATCACCCCCAAACTTTCGGGATAGGGGCTGACCCGGAAAGACTTTCTTTTGCAAGAATTTCAGAAACATTCGTCAAACGACCCCAAAGTTATTAGCATATATATATATATATATATATATATATATATATATATATATATATATATATATACATATACGTATGAAAAGACTTTGGTTGGAGGAACGTGACTGTTTGGAGTATGGCATTGAGAAATGCGAAGAGCTGAAACCGGTCTGCCTAATTTTCCTTCCAAATCAATTAACAACCCGTGAAGCCCCTGCTGTGTCCTTTGTCCTTTTGCCGATGGGAAAAGGGTTTGACTATATATATAGTTATATATATATATATATATATATATATAGTTATATATATATATATATATATATTACCTACTGGCGATAGCCAGTAGGTATATATAGTTAGGATTTTTTTCCTATGGGATTTTTGAAAATTCTATGTCGAATAACTTTGGCGTTTGAGGACAGAATTGGCTGAAATTTTCAGGAAAATGGAACATTTTGTTTCTGAGCAGCCCCTGAAAATTTGGGGGGGTTTCGTCGAGGGGGGGCCGAGAAAAAAGGGGGGTCCCAAAACGTGTTTTTCCCATGCAATTTTCCATAGGGCGGTTGGCCTCACTTTTAGCCTGAACGGCTGAATGGATTTACACCAAACTTGGCAAAATTGTAGGGACTGGTAGCCCGATGTGCCTTTGCTATGTCTCAAGATATAGGCTCCAGTGGTTTTTACGAAAATTAACTTTGAAAAATATATATTGGGCTACATTGGGCTATATATATGTTGGAGCCCAAATGTAGCCCAATGTAGCCCAATGTAGCCCAATGTAGCCCAAAGATGGCCACCAGAGACAAAAAAAAACAAATGTAGCCCAAATATCAGCCAGATGTAGCCCAACTATAGCCCAATGACAGAATGTCCCAGAGTGTTCTAAAGAACAACTAGAGTGCTAACAGTCCTACTTATTACAAAGGTATGGCACACCTGAAGCCATCTTGATTGGAATAAAGTGTTAACTCTTAAAACATTTAATTTAAAAAGGAACAAAATGAGGGGGTTCATTTTGCCATAGAAAGTATGATTAGCGAATATATGACGAAATCCCGCATACCATCAGTCCGCAAAAAAAATCCCGCATGTACTATTAGGCCGCAAATTAAAATAACGAAAACTTTTAGAACGAATATGCCTTTAGCATACACTAAACAACTAAACTACCCTAAACCCTAAAACACTACCCCCAGCATGACCCTACACGACACAAACACTACAACACTACCCTAAACCCTAAAACACTACCCCCAACATGACCCTACACTACGCAAACACTACAACACTACCCAAAACCCTAAAACACTACACCCCAGCATGACCCTACACTACACAAACACTACAACACTACCCCCAGCATGACCCTACACTACACAAACACTACAACACAACCCTAAACCCTAAAACACTACCCCCAGCATGACCCTACACTACGCAAACACTACAACACAACCCTAAACCCTAAAACACTACCCCCAGCATGACCCTACACTACGCAAACACTACAACACTACCCTAAACCCTAAAACACTACCCCCAGCATGACCCTACACTACGCAAACACTACAACACTACGCAAAACCCTAAAACACTACACCCCAGCATGACCCTACACTACGCAAACACTACAACACTACCCTAAACCCTAAAACACTACCCCCAGCATGACCCTACACTACGCAAACACTACAACACTACCCAAAACCCTAAAACACTACACCCCAGCATGACCCTACACTACGCAAACACTACAACACTACCCTAAACCCTAAAACACTACCCCCAGCATGACCCTACACTACGCAAACACTACAACACTACCCTAAACCCTAAAACACTACCCCCAGCATGACCCTACACTACCCTAAACCCTAAAACACTACCCCCAGCCTGACCCTACACTACGCAAACACTACAACACTACCCTAAACCCTAAAACACTACCCCCAGCATGACCCTACACTACGCAAACACTACAACACTACCCAAAACCCTAAAACACTACCCCCAGCATGACCCTACACTACGCAAACACTACAACACTACCCAAAACCCTAAAACACTACCCCCAGCATGACCCTACACTACGCAAACACTACAACACTACCCAAAACCCTAAAACACTACCCCCAGCATGACCCTACACTACGCAAACACTACAACACTACCCAAAACCCTAAAACACTACACCCCAGCATGACCCTACACTACGCAAACACTACAACACTACCCAAAACCCTAAAACACTACACCCCAGCATGACCCTACACTACGCAAACACTACAACACTACCCAAAACCCTAAAACACTACCCCCAGCATGACCCTACACTACGCAAACACTACAACACTACCCAAAACCCTAAAACACTACCCCCAGCATGACCCTACACTACGCAAACACTACAACACTACCCTAAACCCTAAAATACTACACCCCAGCATGACCCTACACTACGCAAACACTACAACACTACCCAAAACCCTAAAACACTACCCCCAGCATGACCCTACACTACGCAAACACTACAACACTATCCTAAACCCTAAAACACTACGCCCAGCATGACCCTACACTACGCAAACACTACAACACTATCCTAAACCCTAAAACACTAGCCCCAGCATGACCCTACACTACGCAAACACTACAACACAACCCTAAACCCTAAAACACTACCCCCAGCATGACCCTACACTACGCCAACACTACTCTAAACCCTAAAACACTACCCCCAGCATGACCCTACACTACGCAAACACTACAACACAACCCTAAACCCTAAAACACTACCCCCAGCATGACCCTACACTAAACAACCACCACAACTCTACACTACACTAACACAACACTACACTACACAACACTACACTACACAACACTACACCCACGAAAAAATTAACACAAACCCACTCACCTCTCTCGTCATCGTGGTTTTCACAACGCAAATGCATTTACCATACATGCCTTTAAAACGTAATTCTTTGTAAAGGCATGCGCGATAAATGCACATGCGTTTTGAAAAAATGCGGGATAATGGTATGCGAGGTCAATGACCTTGCGGGATAATGGTATGCGGACTGAAAGTCTGCGGGATAAAAAATGCGGGAAAATGGCTGCAAACCATGATTAGCAGCAGACTTCCCTGGTGAGCACTAGCTTTACTACAGTGATCTAATGAGCAACTAGAGTGCTAACATTCAGAATTTATGGCAAATGTGTGACACATCTGAATGCCTTCTTGATAGAACCAAAGTAAACAAGCATTGAAAATGCAATAGATCTCGCCCTCGTTTAAGTTAAAGCCATTCTGTTTGTAATGAGGTGGCTTTTTAGCTTTGCTTTTATTAGTGTTTTTAAAACTTTCATGTAAATAACATGCATATGTATGCATATATGTATATGTATGCATGCATTTATATTTATATAGATATGCAGATTATATATGTTTATATATGTATATTACCTACTGGCGATAGCCAGTGGGTATATATAGTTAGGATTTTTTCTCTATGGGATTTCTGAAAATTCTATGTCTAATAACTTTGGCGTTTGTGGACGGAATTGGCTGAGATTTTCAGGAAAATGGCACATATTGTTTTTGAGCAGCCCCTGAAAATTTGGGGGGGTTTCGTCAAGGGGGGGCCGAGAAAAAAGGGGGGTCCCAAAACGCATTTTTCCCATTCATTTTTCCATAGGGCGGTTGGACTCACTTTTAGCTCGAACGGCTGAATAGATTTACATGAAACTTGGCAAAATTGTAGATATGGTTTGCCCGACGTGCCTTTGCTATGTCTCAATATATGTGCTCCAGTGGATTTTGAGAAATGAACGTTAAAAAAAATATATATATCTGTGACAGCGCTCCGGTTAGCGCCCCGGTTCGCGTACCTGATGCGTAACGGAACTTCGCGAAGCGAAGCTGATTGGCTCTCCGGTGTCTGTCAACCTTCTAAACAGTCCGGAGCGGCCGCCATCTTGTCTCTCGGTACGATCGAGAGACAAGATGTGGTGAAAAACGAAGGGGGAAATGAAGGAAAGGGGGCAAGGTAGACCACTCCTGACCCCCTAGGATTGATGAGGGGGATATTAAAGTGCCCCGCGGGGCAAAAAATAAAAATAATTTTTTTTTGCGATTTTACGCCGTAGAGGCGCGTCCCGGTACGCGAACCGGGCAGCTCACCGGGCAGCTCACCGGGCAGCTAACCGGGCAGCTAACCGGCAGCGTAGCTGTCAACATTGTAAACAGTCCGGAGCGGCCGCCATCTTGTCTCTCGGTAGGTTCGAGAGACAAGATGTGGTGAAAAAAGAAGGGGGAAATGAAGGAAAGGGGACAAGGTAAACCCCTCCTGACCCCCTAGGATTGATGAGGGGGATATTAAAGTCCCCCGCGATTTTTCGCGGTAGAGGCGCTTCCCGGTACGCGAACCGGGCAGCTAACCGGCAGCGTAACGGGAGTCCGCCATCTTGTGTTTTTGGAGCGTCCGGTTCGCGTACCGGGTAGCGTCCCGGTAAGCGTAACAAGGGGAAAACCAAGAGAAACAGTAAAAAAAAAATTAAGGGAATAGATTTCCAGCAAACTTGGCAAAATTGTAGGGACTGTTTGTTTGATGTGCCTTTGCAAGGCCTCAAGATATGTGCACGTGTGGATTTTGTCTAATTAAGGTTAAAAAAATATATATATCTGTAAGCGTGCTCCGGCACGCTTACGTTACGGGTTTTGTTTGCGCTGCAGAGCCGATACGTCACGGTTATGCGACGCGTCATGAGGCGTCTCACGTGGCTACGTGATACGTCACGTAATAAAGAATATATTTTACAGCTATAGATATTAGCTTTTAAAAAACCAATGAAATTCACTGAAAAACCATAGGTTATAGACCATATATAGTTAGGAATTTGCATTTACACAACCTTGAAAATTCACTGAAAAAACCATAGGTTAGAGACCATATATAGTTAGCTGGACATTTTATTGACATAAAACCAATGAAATTCCATATATAGTTAGTTGCACTAACTATATATCGCGCACCCGCAATCCACTGCTGAGTATGTCACATATTACATCATTCATGACATGGTCAGTGACATCACTGATGACATCTCAAATGACATCACTGATGACATCACTGATGACATCTCAAATGACATCACTGATAACATCATGACACACCAATACCAGTTACTACATACGCACTCACTGATTCCTACGTCTACACACACATTCACTCATTCACCCATACAATCACTCATACATACAGTCACTCATTATTACAACACTATCATATGCACTCATACACCTATGCAGACACTCACACACTGCCACTCATCCATGGAGTTACTCACACACCTAGTCAGTCCTGTAAAGAATCAATCACACTTCCATTTCCTCATCTATACAGTTAAACTCAAAACACCATACTTCAGTGACATCACTGATGACATCACTGATGACATCTCAAATGACATCACTGATGACATCTCAAATGACATCACTGATGACATCATGACACACCAATACCAGTTTCTACATACGCACTCACTGATTCCTACGTCTACACACACATTCACTCATTCACCCATACAATCACTCATACATACAGTCACTCATTATTACAACACTATCATATGCACTCATGCACCTAGTCAGTCCTGTGAAGAATCAATCACACTTCGATTTCCTCATCTATACAGTTAAACACAGAACACCATACTTTTCACACATATACTAACACATACTTACTCTCTTATACAATCACTGATACAAGTACACATTGATATGCACAGAGTCACACACCTCCCAGCCAGCCACACACACACTCAGTCTTCCATACATCCACTCATTCTTCAATATGTAAAACATATTTAAACTTTACAAAAACACACAGACACTAGATGATGTCATCAGTGATGTCATTTGAGATGTCATCAGTGATGTCATTTGAGATGTCATCAGTGATGTCATCAGTGATGTCACTGACCATGTCATGAATGATGTAATATGTGACATCATCAGCAGTGGATTGCGGGTGCGCGATATATAGTTAGTGCAACTAACTATATATGGAATTTCATTGGTTTTATGTCAATAAAATGTCCAGCTAACTATATATGGTCTCTAACCTATGGTTTTTTCAGTGAATTTTCAAGGTTGTGTAAATGCAAATTCCTAACTATATATGGTCTATAACCTATGGTTTTTTCAGTGAATATATATATATATATATATATATACATATACGTATACACATATCATAACAGAATGCTAGTGATACGCAAGCTTCATTGAAAACACAGTGCAAGCTTCGGTGAAAGCTTAGTACTGCACAGTGCGAGCCTCATTGAAATCATAGGACAGCACAGTGTGAGCTTCAGTGAAACCATAGTACGGCACAGAGCAAGTTTCATTGAAGGCATACTACAGCACAGTGTGAGCTTCAGTTTGAGTATAGTACAGCACAGTACAAGTTTCAGTGAAACCATAGTGCAGCACAGTGCGAGCTTCAGTGAAAGCTTCAGTGAAACCGTAGCAGTGAAAGCATAGTACAGCACAGTGCAAGCTTATTTGAAAGCATGATACAGCACAGTGTAAGCATCAGTGCCATACTACAGTACAGTGCACGCTTCATTCAAAGCATAGTAAAGCAGGGTGCAAGCTTCAGTGAAATCTTAGTACTGCACAGTGCGAGCTTCATTGGAAGCGTAGTCCAGCACAGTGTGAGCTTCAGTGAAAGCATAGTATAGCATTATGCAATCTTCAGTGAAAGCACAGTACAGCACAGTGTGTGCTTCATTGAAAGCATAGGATAGCACAGTGTGAGCTTCAGTGAAATCATAGTCCTTCACAGTGCAAGCTTGATTGAAAGCATACTACAGCACAGTGTAAGCATCAGTACCATACTACAGTACAGTGCAAGCTTTATTGAAAGCAAAGACCAGCACAGTGTGAGCTTCATTAAAAGCATAATACAGCACAGTGCAAGCTTCACTGAAAGCATACTACAGCATAGTGTAGGCATCAGTATCATACTATAGTACAGTGCAAGCTTTATTGAAAGCATAGTCCAGCACAGTGTGCGATTCAGTGAAAGCAGAGTACATCATAGAGCAATCTTCAGTGAAAGCATAGTACAGCACAGTGCATGCTTCATTGAAAGCCTAGGACAGCACAGTGTGAGCTTCAGTGAAAGCATAGTAAATCACAGTGCAAGCTTGATTGAAAGCATATTAAAGCACAGTGTAAGCATCACTAAAAGCATACTACAGCACAGTGTAAGCATCAATAACATACTACAGTACAGTGCAAGCTTTATTGAAAGCATAGACCAGCACAGTGTGAAGCTTCAGTGAAAGCATAGAACAGCACAGTGCGATCTTCAGTGAAAGAATAGTACATCACAGTGTGTACTTCACTGAAAGCATAGGACAGCATAGTGCGAGCTTAATTTAAAGCATAGTACAGCACAGTGCAAGCTTCATTGAAAGCATAGTACAGCACAGTGTGAGCTTCAGAGAAGCCATAGCAGTGAAAGCATAGTACATCACAGTGTGAGATTCATTGAAAGCATAAATCAGCACAGTGTAAGTATCATTAAAACCATACTACAGCACAGTGTAAGCATCAGTACCATACTACAGTACAGTGCTAGCTTCATTGAAAGCATAATAGAGTACAGTGCGACCTTCAGTGAAAGCATAGTACTGCACAGTGTGAGCTTCATTGGAAGCGTAGTCCAGCACAGTGTGAGCTGCAGAGAAAGCATAGGACAGTACAGTGCGATCTTCAGTGAAGCATAGTATAGCACAGTGCAAGCTTCATTGAAAGCATAGTACAGCACAGTGTGAGCTTCAGAGAAACCATAGCAGTGAAAGCATAGTACATCACAGTGTGAGATTCATTGAAAGCATAATTCAGCACAGTGTAAGTATCATTGAAACCATACTACAGCACAGTGTAAGCATCAGTACCATACTACAGTACAGTGCTAGCTTCATTGAAAGCATAGTAAAGGACAGTGCGACCTTCAGTGAAAGCATAGTACTGCACAGTGCGAGCTTCATTGGAATTATAGTCCAGCACAGTGTGAGCTGCAGCGAAAGCATAGGACAGTACAGTGAGATCTTCATGGAAGCATAGTATAGCACAGTGCGCGCTTCATTGAAATCATAGGACAGCACAGTGTGAGCTTCAGTGAAAGCATAGTACATCACAGTGCGAGCTTCCATGAAAGCATAATACAGCACAGTGTGAGCTTTACTGAAAGCGTAGTACAGCACAGTGTAAGCATCAGTACCATACTACAGTAAAGTGCGAGCTTCATTGAAAGCATAGTAAAGCACAGTGCGAACTTCAGTGAAAGCATAGTACTGCACAGTGCGAGCTTCATAGAAAGCATAGTTCAGCACAGTGTGAGCTTCAGTGAAAGCATAGTACAGCACGGTACGATCTTCGGTGAAAGCATAGTACAGCACAGTGCAAGCTTAATTGAAAGCATAATACAGCACAGTGTAAGCTTCAGTGAAACCATACAACAGCACAGTGCAAGCTTTAAAGAAATCATAGCAAAGCACAGTGCGAGCTTCATTGATAACATAGAACAGCACTGTGTGAGCTTCAGAGAAACCATAGAATGAAAGCATAGTGCAGCACAGTGTAAGTTTCACTGAAAGCAAAATTAAGCACAGTATAAGCATCATCGAAACCATACTACAGCACAGTGCGAGCTTCATTGAAAGCATAGTACAGCACACTGCGAGCTTCAGTGAAAGCATAGTAAAGCACAGTGTGAGCTTCAGTGAAAGCATAGTACTGCATAGTGCAAGCTTCAGTGAAAGCATAGTCCAGTGCAGTGTGAGCTTCAGTGAAAACATAGTACAGCACAGTGCGACCTTCAGTGAAAGCTTAGTACAGCACAGTGCATGCTTCATTGAAAGCATAGGACAGCACAGTGAGAGCTTCAGTGAAAGCATAGCAAAGCACAGCGCAAGCTTCAGTTAAAAGCATAGTGCTGCATAGCGCGAGCTTTCATTGAAAGCATAGTACAGCACAGTGAGAGCTTCAGTGAAAGAATAGCACAGCAAGTGCAAGCTTTGGTGAAAGCATGGTACAGCACAGTGCGAGCTTCAGAGAAGTCATGCTACAGTACAGCACAAGCTTTATTTAAACCATAGCACAGCACAGCACAAGCTTAATTGAAAGTATATGAAAGCATAGTACAGCACAAAGTGGGCTTTAGCAAAACTATAGTATAGCACAGTGCAAGCTTCAGTTAAGCCATAGTAGAGCACAGTGCGACCTTCGGTGAAAGCATACTACAGCACAGTGCAAGCTTCAGTAAAAGCATAGTACAGCACAGCGTGACCTGCAGTGAAAGCATAGTGCAGCACAGTGCGAGCTTCAGTGAAATCATAGTATGCTGAATTAGGTAGAGATAGTTTGGGAGCTAGAGCAACTAAATCTCAACTCATGGGCGGACCTGCAAAGGATAACTCCAAGTAAGCGTCTGATTCTTCCAAGAAGAAATGGGATAATAACAATAAAAAACAGAAGAATAGATCTCTATCCACAAGTGGGTTTCCTGAACAGGAACCCTCAGAACAGAAATACAACCTTAGGAATAGAGATAACATTAAAAAATCTGACAGGTATCAGGATACTGATACACGTTCCTCTCGTTCCTTTCAGAGCTCACCAAGAAACTCTGAGAGAGTAGGACGGTCAGAACACAGACAAGAAGAGCGTACAAAGTCCATTGACACGCAACATGCTTCATACTACACTACTAAATAAGTAGACAAGCAAAAATCAAAACCTCAATTTAAAAAGAAGAAAGTAGCAGGTCTCAAAGTTAGACATGCCCAGAATTCTGAGGACTCAACTTCTGAACAGGGAATGGGCTCTGACAATGCTAGACTATAAAAGCAACAATGGTCCTCAATTTATAAGGATAGGGGTTAGAGATGCTAATTATAGACAACAGTCTGTACTATAAGCAAGGTGTCCAGCCGGACACAGATTTAATCAATGTAAATGAATGAAAATCAAATAAAACGAACAACAATACAGTGGGATACAATCCTGTATCCGATACATACAACACAACCAAGGAAACAGAAATTACATAAATACAGGCAATTTTAGCAAGGGGAGGCGCTAGTAAAGTTTAGTAGTCATCTAACTGACCTCATGTAGTATACACATTAGGTAATCCATTAATTATTACAGTGTTACCACACAATTGTCGACGGCGTTTCGATCCTACATATAATATGGGATCATCATCAGGACTAAAATTAATTGCCACAAAACAAACCTATAGAGAAGGGAAACAAGAGAGCAAGGGACAAGATAAGTCCTCGGAACTACATGGTATTGCATTTCAACTAGACCATGCCATACTTAGCGTGAAATCTTTCACTCGTGAGTGAAGTGCTCCAGTGTGACTCATACTTAAGGTGACATGTAATGGTGACAAGGCTACGTTTGTGACGTGATGGATGGGGACAGGGTTGGTGCAAGGGCCAAGGACTGTAGGTGACGGGCTTACCTAGGATGAGCTAGGCATGGAGTACAGGAGAGTTGGCACCTTTGAATAGTGCATGCAGGCTTATAGGCGACCGGTGTCCTTAATCCAGGTCTAAGGGGGAGTAAGGGTGTTTGAATTAAGCGAGGAACCTGATGTAAAACCAGAGCACGGTATGCTATATACAGGACAATTTACCTTAGTAGACTGTAGGTAACCTGGGTGAAGAACCAACTGGGCGGTAGGTATTAAAATCAAGGATAAAAGCCGTAGCTGCAGGCACCTGTGGGGATGGAGTAAGTTAGGGTCAATGGATAGTTGCATGGAGGACTGGGGGCACCGGAAGGGGGTAGAATTTACCCGGAGGGTCGGGGTGAGCTGCGCGCCATTATCGGTCCAAGAATGGGAAGAGTAGATCTGTGGAGGGGGATGGTGATTAGAACCATCTAATGGCGCGTAACCGACAGTACATAAGGAAGGGTAACAGCACATACCGCTTGAGTGTAGTCGAGTGATGGGGCCAGGGGCCGGCTATAAAGTAGAATAACGCTGGGCTCGAAATGTAAACCCTCAGTTGCGGGACCTAAAATAATTAAGGAGATTAACAAACAGCCTCTCGGCGGAGAAAATATATTACTTAGACTCGGCGCACGCCGCGCTTACCTTAATGTCCAGGATCGGACACCCTTATTGTCCTCCTCGGCTCGGTGGCTCGATGGAAGGAACAGAGTCTGTGTGGGCAACCGCGTTAAGTGGCGGATTGCCATCTTGAGTGTGGCGGTAACCGGCAAGGAGACGTGCCTGGTCTATCTCGGCGGCCATATTGGTTGGGTAGTCAGACTATCGTGGCATAGCGGGTACTGAGTTATTCGAGAATAACCATTTGGAATAACCTGGCAGCCAAAATCAAGGACTAATGGTCAATAGTGAGCAAGACTAGAGTAGGGAGGAGATTGCCCGCGATAACACTATTGATTCTATAAAGTAGGGATATTATATCAAGGGAGGGGGTCTGGGTGCGGAAAGGGAAGGGTGGTTGTGTTTAACCATTAATTCCTTATAACGTGACTTGTGCTAGAGGAGGGGGGATCTGGATGCGGAGGAGGTTGGTGAAGGATAGATTCCTTATAACATGACTATGTACAAAGTTTAAAACATTAGAATTACATTATGAAATTCATTGCAGGGACTCAACAAACAGGTGGTTCTATGAAAAGTACATTAGCTTCAAAGAAGGGAGGTCCAATCCTCCGTCCGGTTTAGACCATTCTTAATGCTGTCCATTAGGATAATCATTCTAAGTTCCTCCTTATTAAGCAGAAGGGACATGTCTCCTCCCCGAGGTGGAAGCTTCAATGCTTTTAAGACCGTCCATTTAATGTCATTCTCAGAATGGCCTTCTTTCATGTAATGATCCACCAAGGGGGCATTCGGGGTTTTACAACGTATCCTGCTTCGATGCTGTCCAATTCTTGTCTTGATTTTCTGTTTGGTTTGACCAATGTATATGGACGGGCAAGGACATTGAATCAAATAAATGACATCACTTGTGTTACAATTACTGAAAGAATGACATTTGATTTGTACATCATTAAACACAAAGGACTTCCCTTCCATAGTACAATCACATACATTGCAGCTGTCACATTTTACATGACCTACCAAAGGCGTGAGGTTCCAATGTGATTCAAGTGTCTGACGTTGGGTGGGGTTTGGAAGCGCTGCTCTCACTAGATGGTCCTTCAGATTGGGGCTTTTGCGAAATGCGAAAACTGGACGGTTGATATTAAGAATGCCAGCATTTAATAATGGCCAGTGTTTAAGAATGGATTTTCTTAGGGAGTTAGACACTGGCGAAAATGTAGTTACACAAGCAATTCTAGTGCTGGAGTCCTTTTGTTTTGGGGAGAGAAGTACCTCTCTTGGGCAATACCAAGCCCTTTTAGCTGCCCTGCGTACTATTTTGTTAGGGTACCCTCTGTCTTTGAGTCTAGTGGATAGAGCAGAGGCCTCATGAAAATAGTCCTCCTTAGCATAGCAATTCCTCCTTATTCGCATGAATTGAGAGTAAGGTAACGAGTCTCTTAGGGACAGCCCCTCCTATACCATTCAACCCCAAACTTTCAATATAGGAGGCAATCAAAAAAAGAGGAACTTTTTGAATAATTTCATAAAGATTCATCAAATGATGCCAAAATTACAAGCACATAGAAGACTCCTCGAGGGGGTCCGCGCAACCCCCCTCCCAACATAAGTGAAGCCCCGGGGCTGCGCGGACCCCTGCAATGACTGCAAGCCCCTGCTAATATTTTTTAAGAAATACCCCGGAACCTAGCCCACCCAAGGGCCTCATTAAAATGAAACAGGAGAACCCGCGACCCCAGCATGAATTTCAGACCCCAGCAGAACCCCGCAACCCCTGCGAGCCCCTGCTATTATTTTTTAAGAAATACCCCCGGAACCTAGGCCACCCAAGAGCCTCATTAAAATGAATCGTGAGAACCCGCAACCCCGTCTGGGACCCCCTGGGCAGACCTAGGGGGTCAGCGTTTTTCTACCGTACCCCCTTCTATTGTTTTATACCTTTGTTTCTCCATTTTCGGGTGACTCACTTCTACCGAGCCACAAGATGGCTGCCAACACTTCCTGGTTTGGAGTGCTACCAGCCAATCACAGTGAAGCTCGCGCACGCGACTTAGGCTCCCCCCAGAGATCAAAACTTTCATTTTTCTAATTTCTCAGCAACTACTTAACAGATATACACCTTTTTTAGAAAGGTCACTTTCTGACCCAAGCACTAACTTTCTGCCAAATTTGGAGTAATTATGTTCAGTAGTTTCGGCAGTAGCCTTGCACAAAGTTTCCTATGGAGAAAAAAAATGTCACTCTTATTTTTTTAATTTCTCAAAAACTACTGACCGGATTTACACCATTTAAAAAAAAGGTTGCTTTCTGATCCAAGCTCTACCTTTCCACCACATTTGGGGTAATTCTGTTCAGCAGGTAGAGCTGTAGCTCGTCGCAAAATTTCCTATGGAGAAAACAACTTTTGCAAACCCCCTTTTTTTCTCGGCCCCCGCTTGACGAATCACCCCCAAACTTTCGGGATAGGGGCTGACCCGGAAAGACTTTCTTTTGCAAGAATTTCAGAAACATTCGTCAAACGACCCCAAAGTTATTAGCATATATATATATATATATATATATATATATATATATATATATATATACACATATACGTATGAAAAGACTTTGGTTGGAGGAACGTGACTGTTTGGAGTATGGCATTGAGAAATGCGAAGAGCTGAAACCGGTCTGCCTAATTTTCCTTCCAAATCAATTAACAACCCGTGAAGCCCCTGCTGTGTCCTTTGTCCTTTTGCCGATGGGAAAAGGGTTTGACTATATATATATAGTTATATATATATATATATATATATATATATATATATATATATATATATATATATATAGTTATATATATATATATATATATTACCTACTGGCGATAGCCAGTAGGTATATATAGTTAGGATTTTTTTCCTATGGGATTTTTGAAAATTCTATGTCGAATAACTTTGGCGTTTGAGGACAGAATTGGCTGACATTTTCAGGAAAATGGAACATTTTGTTTCTGAGCAGCCCCTGAAAATTTGGGGGGGTTTCGTCAAGGGGGGGCCGAGAAAAAAGGGGGGTCCCAAAACGTGTTTTTCCCATGCAATTTTCCATAGGGCGGTTGGCCTCACTTTTAGCCTGAACGGCTGAATGGATTTACACCAAACTTGGCAAAATTGTAGGGACTGGTAGCCCGATGTGCCTTTGCTATGTCTCAAGATATAGGCTCCAGTGGTTTTTACGAAAATTAACTTTGAAAAATATATATTGGGCTACATTGGGCTATATATATGTTGGAGCCCAAATGTAGCCCAATGTAGCCCAATGTAGCCCAAAGATGGCCACCAGAGACAAAAAAAAACAAATGTAGCCCAAATATCAGCCAGATGTAGCCCAACTATAGCCCAATGACAGAATGTCCCAGAGTGTTCTAAAGAACAACTAGAGTGCTAACAGTCCTACTTATTACAAAGGTATGGCACACCTGAAGCCATCTTGATTGGAATAAAGTGGTAACTCTTAAAACATTTAATTTAAAAAGGAACAAAATGAGGGGGTTCATTTTGCCATAGAAAGTATGATTAGCGAATATATGACGAAATCCCGCATACCATCAGTCCGCAAAAAAAATCCCGCATGTACTATTAGGCCGCAAATTAAAATAACGAAAACTTTTAGAACGAATATGCCTTTAGCATCTACTAAACAACTAAACTACCCTAAACCCTAAAACACTACCCCCAGCATGACCCTACACTACACAAACAGTACAACACTACCCTAAACCCTAAAACACTACCCCCAGCATGACCCTACACGACACAAACACTACAACACTACCCTAAACCCTAAAACACTACCCCCAGCATGACCCTACACTACGCAAACACTACAACACTACCCAAAACCCTAAAACACTACACCCCAGCATGACCCTACACTACGCAAACACTACAACACTACCCTAAACCCTAAAACACTACCCCCAGCATGACCCTACACTACACAAACACTACAACACAACCCTAAACCCTAAAACACTACCCCCAGCATGACCCTACACTACGCAAACACTACAACACAACCCTAAACCCTAAAACACTACCCCCAGCATGACCCTACACTACGCAAACACTACAACACTACCCTAAACCCTAAAACACTACCCCCAGCATGACCCTACACTACGCAAACACTACAACACTACCCAAAACCCTAAAACACTACACCCCAGCATGACCCTACACTACGCAAACACTACAACACTACCCTAAACCCTAAAACACTACCCCCAGCATGACCCTACACTACGCAAACACTACAACACTACCCAAAACCCTAAAACACTACACCCCAGCATGACCCTACACTACGCAAACACTACAACACTACCCTAAACCCTAAAACACTACCCCCAGCATGACCCTACACTACGCAAACACTACAACACTACCCTAAACCCTAAAACACTACCCCCAGCATGACCCTACACTACGCAAACACTACAACACTACCCTAAACCCTAAAACACTACCCCCAGCCTGACCCTACACTACGCAAACACTACAACACTACCCTAAACCCTAAAACACTACCCCTAGCATGACCCTACACTACGCAAACACTACAACACTACCCAAAACCCTAAAACACTACCCTCAGCATGACCCTACACTACGCAAACACTACAACACTACCCAAAACCCTAAAACACTACCCCCAGCATGACCCTACACTACGCAAACACTACAACACTACCCAAAACCCTAAAACACTACCCCCAGCATGACCCTACACTACGCAAACACTACAACACTACCCAAAACCCTAAAACACTACCCCCAGCATGACCCTACACTACGCAAACACTACAACACTACCCAAAACCCTAAAACACTACCCCCAGCATGATCCTACACTACGCAAACACTACAACACTACCCTAAACCCTAAAATACTACACCCCAGCATGACCCTACACTACGCAAACACTACAACACTACCCAAAACCCTAAAACACTACCCCCAGCATGACCCTACACTACGCAAACACTACAACACTATCCTAAACCCTAAAACACTACGCCCAGCATGACCCTACACTACGCAAACACTACAACACTACCCTAAACCCTAAAACACTAGCCCCAGCATGACCCTACACTACGCAAACACTACAACACAACCCTAAACCCTAAAACACTACCCCCAGCATGACCCTACACTACGCCAACACTACCCTAAACCCTATAACACTACCCCCAGCATGACCCTACACTACGCAAACACTACAACACAACCCTAAACCCTAAAACACTACCCCCAGCATGACCCTACACTAAACAACCACCACAACTCTACACTACACTAACACAACACTACACTACACAACACTACACTACACTACACAATCACTAACCCACGAAAAAATTAACACAAACCCACTTACCTCTCTCGTCATCGTGGTTTTCACAACGCAAATGCATTTACCATACATGCCTTTAAAACGTAATTCTTTGTAAAGGCATGCGCGATAAATGCACATGCGTTTTGAAAAAATGCGGGATAATGGTATGCGAGGTCAATGACCTTGCGGGATAATGGTATGCGGACTGAAAGTCTGCGGGATAAAAAATGCGGGAAAATGGCTGCAAACCATGATTAGCAGCAGACTTCCCTGGTGAGCACTAGCTTTACTACAGTGATCTAATGAGCAACTAGAGTGCTAACATTCAGAATTTATGGCAAATGTGTGACACATCTGAATGCCTTCTTGATAGAACCAAAGTAAACAAGCATTGAAAATGCAATAGATCTCGCCCTCGTTTAAGTTAAAGCCATTCTGTTTGTAATGAGGTGGCTTTTTAGCTTTGCTTTTATTAGTGTTTTTAAAACTTTCATGTAAATAACATGCATATGTATGCATATATGTATATGTATGCATGCATTTATATTTATATAGATATGCAGATTATATATGTTTATATATGTATATTACCTACTGGCGATAGCCAGTGGGTATATATAGTTAGGATTTTTTCTCTATGGGATTTCTGAAAATTCTATGTCTAATAACTTTGGCGTTTGTGGACGGAATTGGCTGAAATTTTCAGGAAAATGGCACATATTGTTTTTGAGCAGCCCCTGAAAATTTGGGGGGGTTTCGTCAAGGGGGGGCCGAGAAAAAAGGGGGGGTCCCAAAACGCATTTTTCCCATTCATTTTTCCATAGGGCGGTTGGACTCACTTTTAGCTCGAACGGCTGAATAGATTTACATGAAACTTGGCAAAATTGTAGATATGGTTTGCCCGACGTGCCTTTGCTATGTCTCAATATATGTGCTCCAGTGGATTTTGAGAAATGAACGTTAAAAAAAATATATATATCTGTGACAGCGCTCCGGTTAGCGCCCCGGTTCGCGTACCTGACGCGTAACGGAACTTCGCAAAGCGAAGCTGATTGGCTCTCCGGTGTCTGTCAACCTTCTAAACAGTCCGGAGCGGCCGCCATCTTGTCTCTCGGTACGATCGAGATACAAGATGTGGTGAAAAACGAAGGGGGAAATGAAGGAAAGGGGGCAAGGTAGACCACTCCTGACCCCCTAGGATTGATGAGGGGGATATTAAAGTGCCCCGCGGGGCAAAAAATAAAAATAATTTTTTTTTGCGATTTTACGCCGTAGAGGCGCGTCCCGGTACGCGAACCGGGCAGCTCACCGGGCAGCTCACCAGGCAGCTAACCGGCAGCGTAGCTGTCAACATTGTAAACAGTCCGGAGCGGCCGCCATCTTGTCTCTCGGTAGGTTCGAGAGACAAGATGTGGTGAAAAAAGAAGGGGGAAATGAAGGAAAGGGGACAAGGTAAACCCCTCCTGACCCCCTAGGATTGATGAGGGGGATATTAAAGTCCCCCGCGTTTTTTCGCGGTAGAGGCGCTTCCCGGTACGCGAACCGGGCAGCTAACCGGCAGCGTAACGGGAGTCCGCCATCTTGTGTTTTTGGAGCGTCCGGTTCGCGTACCGGGTAGCGTCCCGGTAAGCGTAACAAGGGGAAAACCAAGAGAAACAGTAAAAAAAAAATTAAGGGAATAGATTTCCAGCAAACTTGGCAAAATTGTAGGGACTGTTTGTTTGATGTGCCTTTGCAAGGCCTCAAGATATGTGCACGTGTGGATTTTGTCTAATTAAGGTTAAAAAAAATATATATATCTGTAAGCGTGCTCCGGCACGCTTACGTTACGGGTTTTGTTTGCGCTGCAGAGCCGATACGTCACGGTTATGCGACGCGTCATGAGGCGTCTCACGTGGCTACGTGATACGTCACGTAATAAAGAATATATTTTACAGCTATAGATATTAGCTTTTAAAAAACCAATGAAATTCACTGAAAAACCATAGGTTATAGACCATATATAGTTAGGAATTTGCATTTACACAACCTTGAAAATTCACTGAAAAAACCATAGGTTAGAGACCATATATAGTTAGCTGGACATTTTATTGACATAAAACCAATGAAATTCCATATATAGTTAGTTGCACTAACTATATATCGCGCACCCGCAATCCACTGCTGATGATGTCACATATTACATCATTCATGACATGGTCAGTGACATCCCTGATGACATCTCAAATGACATCACTGATGACATCACTGATGACATCTCAAATGACATCACTGATGACATCATGACACACCAATACCAGTTACTACATACGCACTCACTGATTCCTACGTCTACACACACATTCACTCATTCACCCATACAATCACTCATACATACAGTCACTCATTATTACAACACTATCATATGCACTCATACACCTATGCAGACACTCACACACTGCCACTCATCCATGGAGTTACTCACACACCTAGTCAGTCCTGTAAAGAATCAATCACACTTCCACTTCCTCATCTATACAGTTAAACACAGAACACCATACTTCAGTGACATCACTGATGACATCACTGATGACATCTCAAATGACATCACTGATGACATCTCAAATGACATCACTGATGACATCATGACACACCAATACCAGTTACTACATACGCACTCACTGATTCCTACGTCTACACACACATTCACTCATTCACCCATACAATCACTCATACATACAGTCACTCATTATTACAACACTATCATATGCACTCATACACCTAGTCAGTCCTGTGAAGAATCAATCACACTTCGATTTCCTCATCTATACAGTTAAACACAGAACACCATACTTTTCACACATATACTAACACATACTTACTCTCTTATACAATCACTGATACAAGTACACATTGATATGCACAGAGTCACACACCTCCCAGCCAGCCACACACACACTCAGTCTTCCATACATCCACTCATTCTTCAATATGTAAAACATATTTAAACTTTACAAAAACACACAGACACTAGATGATGTCATCAGTGATGTCATTTGAGATGTCATCAGTGATGTCATCAGTGATGTCATTTGAGATGTCATCAGTGATGTCATCAGTGATGTCACTGACCATGTCATGAATGATGTAATATGTGACATCATCAGCAGTGGATTGCGGGTGCGCGATATATAGTTAGTGCAACTAACTATATATGGAATTTCATTGGTTTTATGTCAATAAAATGTCCAGCTAACTATATATGGTCTCTAACCTATGGTTTTTTCAGTGAATTTTCAAGGTTGTGTAAATGCAAATTCCTAACTATATATGGTCTATAACCTATGGTTTTTTCAGTGAATATATATATATATATACATATACGTATACACATATCATAACAGAATGCTAGTGATACGCAAGCTTCATTGAAAACACAGTGCAAGCTTCGGTGAAAGCTTAGTACTGCACAGTGCGAGCCTCATTGAAATCATAGGACAGCACAGTGTGAGCTTCAGTGAAACCATAGTACGGCACAGAGCAAGTTTCATTGAAGGCATACTACAGCACAGTGTGAGCTTCAGTTTGAGTATAGTACAGCACAGTACAAGTTTCAGTGAAACCATAGTGCAGCACAGTGCGAGCTTCAGTGAAAGCTTCAGTGAAACCGTAGCAGTGAAAGCATAGTACAGCACAGTGCAAGCTTATTTGAAAGCATGATACAGCACAGTGTAAGCATCAGTGCCATACTACAGTACAGTGCACGCTTCATTCAAAGCATAGTAAAGCAGGGTGCAAGCTTCAGTGAAATCTTAGTACTGCACAGTGCGAGCTTCATTGGAAGCGTAGTCCAGCACAGTGTGAGCTTCAGTGAAAGCATAGTATAGCATTATGCAATCTTCAGTGAAAGCACAGTACAGCACAGTGTGTGCTTCATTGAAAGCATAGGATAGCACAGTGTGAGCTTCAGTGAAATCATAGTCCTTCACAGTGCAAGCTTGATTGAAAGCATATTACAGTACAGTGTAAGCATCACTAAAAGCATACTACAGCACAGTGTAAGCATCAGTACCATACTACAGTACAGTGCAAGCTTTATTGAAAGCAAAGACCAGCACAGTGTGAGCTTCATTAAAAGCATAATACAGCACAGTGCAAGCTTCACTGAAAGCATACTACAGCATAGTGTAGGCATCAGTATCATACTATAGTACAGTGCAAGCTTTATTGAAAGCATAGTCCAGCACAGTGTGCGATTCAGTGAAAGCAGAGTACATCATAGAGCAATCTTCAGTGAAAGCATAGTACAGCACAGTGCATGCTTCATTGAAAGCCTAGGACAGCACAGTGTGAGCTTCAGTGAAAGCATAGTAAATCACAGTGCAAGCTTGATTGAAAGCATATTAAAGCACAGTGTAAGCATCACTAAAAGCATACTACAGCACAGTGTAAGCATCAATAACATACTACAGTACAGTGCAAGCTTTATTGAAAGCATAGACCAGCACAGTGTGAAGCTTCAGTGAAAGCATAGAACAGCACAGTGCGATCTTCAGTGAAAGAATAGTACATCACAGTGTGTACTTCACTGAAAGCATAGGACAGCATAGTGCGAGCTTAATTTAAAGCATAGTACAGCACAGTGCAAGCTTCATTGAAAGCATAGTACAGCACAGTGTGAGCTTCAGAGAAGCCATAGCAGTGAAAGCATAGTACATCACAGTGTGAGATTCATTGAAAGCATAAATCAGCACAGTGTAAGTATCATTAAAACCATACTACAGCACAGTGTAAGCATCAGTACCATACTACAGTACAGTGCTAGCTTCATTGAAAGCATAATAGAGTACAGTGCGACCTTCAGTGAAAGCATAGTACTGCACAGTGTGAGCTTCATTGGAAGCGTAGTCCAGCACAGTGTGAGCTGCAGAGAAAGCATAGGACAGTACAGTGCGATCTTCAGTGAAGCATAGTATAGCACAGTGCAAGCTTCATTGAAAGCATAGTACAGCACAGTGTGAGCTTCAGAGAAACCATAGCAGTGAAAGCATAGTACATCACAGTGTGAGATTCATTGAAAGCATAATTCAGCACAGTGTAAGTATCATTGAAACCATACTACAGCACAGTGTAAGCATCAGTACCATACTACAGTACAGTGCTAGCTTCATTGAAAGCATAGTAAAGGACAGTGCGACCTTCAGTGAAAGCATAGTACTGCACAGTGCGAGCTTCATTGGAATTATAGTCCAGCACAGTGTGAGCTGCAGCGAAAGCATAGGACAGTACAGTGAGATCTTCATGGAAGCATAGTATAGCACAGTGCGCGCTTCATTGAAATCATAGGACAGCACAGTGTGAGCTTCAGTGAAAGCATAGTACATCACAGTGCGAGCTTCCATGAAAGCATAATACAGCACAGTGTGAGCTTTACTGAAAGCGTAGTACAGCACAGTGTAAGCATCAGTACCATACTACAGTAAAGTGCGAGCTTCATTGAAAGCATAGTAAAGCACAGTGCGAACTTCAGTGAAAGCATAGTACTGCACAGTGCGAGCTTCATAGAAAGCATAGTTCAGCACAGTGTGAGCTTCAGTGAAAGCATAGTACAGCACGGTACGATCTTCGGTGAAAGCATAGTACAGCACAGTGCAAGCTTAATTGAAAGCATAATACAGCACAGTGTAAGCTTCAGTGAAACCATACAACAGCACAGTGCAAGCTTTAAAGAAATCATAGCAAAGCACAGTGCGAGCTTCATTGATAACATAGAACAGCACTGTGTGAGCTTCAGAGAAACCATAGAATGAAAGCATAGTGCAGCACAGTGTAAGTTTCACTGAAAGCAAAATTAGGCACAGTATAAGCATCATCGAAACCATACTACAGCACAGTGCGAGCTTCATTGAAAGCATAGTACAGCACACTGCGAGCTTCAGTGAAAGCATAGTAAAGCACAGTGTGAGCTTCAGTGAAAGCATAGTACTGCATAGTGCAAGCTTCAGTGAAAGCATAGTCCAGTGCAGTGTGAGCTTCAGTGAAAACATAGTACAGCACAGTGCGACCTTCAGTGAAAGCTTAGTACAGCACAGTGCATGCTTCATTGAAAGCATAGGACAGCACAGTGAGAGCTTCAGTGAAAGCATAGCAAAGCACAGCGCAAGCTTCAGTTAAAAGCATAGTGCTGCATAGCGCGAGCTTTCATTGAAAGCATAGTACAGCACAGTGAGAGCTTCAGTGAAAGAATAGCACAGCAAGTGCAAGCTTTGGTGAAAGCATGGTACAGCACAGTGCGAGCTTCAGAGAAGTCATGCTACAGTACAGCACAAGCTTTATTTAAACCATAGCACAGCACAGCACAAGCTTAATTGAAAGTATATGAAAGCATAGTACAGCACAAAGTGGGCTTTAGCAAAACTATAGTATAGCACAGTGCAAGCTTCAGTTAAGCCATAGTAGAGCACAGTGCGACCTTCGGTGAAAGCATACTACAGCACAGTGCAAGCTTCAGTAAAAGCATAGTACAGCACAGCGTGACCTGCATTGAAAGCATAGTGCAGCACAGTGCGAGCTTCAGTGAAAGCATAGTATGCTGAATTAGGTAGAGATAGTTTGGGAGCTAGAGCAACTAAATCTCAACTCATGGGCGGACCTGCAAAGGATAACTCCAAGTAAGCATCTGATTCTTCCAAGAAGAAATGGGATAATAACAATAAAAAACAGAAGAATAGATCTCTATCCACAAGTGGGTTTCCTGAACAGGAACCCTCAGAACAGAAATACAACCTTAGGAATAGAGATAACATTAAAAAATCTGACAGGTATCAGGATACTGATACACGTTCCTCTCGTTCCTTTCAGAGCTCACCAAGAAACTCTGAGAGAGTAGGACGGTCAGAACACAGACAAGAAGAGCGTACAAAGTCCATTGACACGCAACATGCTTCATACTACACTACTAAATAAATAGACAAGCAAAAATCAAAACCTCAATTTAAAAAGAAGAAAGTAGCAGGTCTCAAAGTTAGACATGCCCAGAATTCTGAGGACTCAACTTCTGAACAGGGAATGGGCTCTGACAATGCTAGACTATAAAAGCAACAATGGTCCTCAATTTATAAGGATAGGGGTTAGAGATGCTAATTATAGACAACAGTCTGTACTATAAGCAAGGTGTCCAGCCGGACACAGATTTAATCAATGTAAATGAATGAAAATCAAATAAAACGAACAACAATACAGTGGGATACAATCCTGTATCCGATACATACAACACAACCAAGGAAACAGAAATTACATAAATACAGGCAATTTTAGCAAGGGAAGGCGCTAGTCAAGTTTAGTAGTCATCTAACTGACCTCATGTAGTATACACATTAGGTAATCCATTAATTATTACAGTGTTACCACACAATTGTCGACGGCATTTCGATCCTACATATAATATGGGATCATCATCAGGACTAAAATTAATTGCCACAAAACAAACCTATAGAGAAGGGAAACAAGAGAGCAAGGGACAAGATAAGTCCTCGGAACTACATGGTATTGCATTTCAACTAGACCATGCCATACTGTGGCGAAGTGTGGCTCACTGGTTAGAGGAGGCAGACCTGGAAGCAGAGGTCAACCCGGGACCAGGGTTCAATTCCAGGCTCGGCGGGGTCTTGAGTCCTAAAATGTCCATGGACTCGACAATTCTCGCTCCGGTGCCTACTCGATTCACAGGTTCACACTCTGCGACTCTGGGCAATAGCTTGCTTAATCTCCACAACGGCCCCTCGCGGCGGGATGCCTGGCTTTCACCTTGCGGATACCCTGCCGGGGTTATCTCACAGGGGAATACCAGGACGGGTTCCCTAAGCAAGCGCTTAGAAACCGCTCGGTGATTTGCGCTATATAAATTCCTGTACATTTACATTTACATACTTAGCGTGAAATCTTTCACTCGTGAGTGAAGTGCTCCAGTGTGACTCATACTTAAGGTGACATGTAATGGTGACAAGGCTACGTTTGTGACGTGATGGATGGGGACAGGGTTGGTGCAAGGGCCAAGGACTGTAGGTGACGGGCTTACCTAGGATGAGCTAGGCATGGAGTACAGGAGAGTTGGCACCTTTGAATAGTGCATGCAGGCTTATAGGCGACCGGTGTCCTTAATCCAGGTCTAAGGGGGAGTAAGGGTGTTTGAATTAAGCGAGGAACCTGATGTAAAACCAGAGCACGGTATGCTATATACAGGACAATTTACCTTAGTAGACTGTAGGTAACCTGGGTGAAGAACCAACTGGGCGGTAGGTATTAAAATCAAGGATAAAAGCCGTAGCTGCAGGCACCTGTGGGGATGGAGTAAGTTAGGGTCAATGGATAGTTGCATGGAGGACTGGGGGCACCGGAAGGGGGTAGAATTTACCCGGAGGGTCGGGGTGAGCTGCGCGCCATTATCGGTCCAAGAATGGGAAGAGTAGATCTGTGGAGGGGGATGGTGATTAGAACCATCTAATGGCGCGTAACCGACAGTACATAAGGAAGGGTAACAGCACATACCGCTTGAGTGTAGTCGAGTGATGGGGCCAGGGGCCGGCTATAAAGTAGAATAACGCTGGGCTCGAAATGTAAACCCTCAGTTGCGGGACCTAAAATAATTAAGGAGATTAACAAACAGCCTCTCGGCGGAGAAAATATATTACTTAGACTCGGCGCACGCCGCGCTTACCTTAATGTCCAGGATCGGACACCCTTATTGTCCTCCTCGGCTCGGTGGCTCGATGGAAGGAACAGAGTCTGTGTGGGCAACCGCGTTAAGTGGCGGATTGCCATCTTGAGTGTGGCGGTAACCGGCAAGGAGACGTGCCTGGTCTATCTCGGCGGCCATATTGGTTGGGTAGTCAGACTATCGTGGCATAGCGGGTACTGAGTTATTCGAGAATAACCATTTGGAATAACCTGGCAGCCAAAATCAAGGACTAATGGTCAATAGTGAGCAAGACTAGAGTAGGGAGGAGATTGCCCGCGATAACACTATTGATTCTATAAAGTAGGGATATTATATCAAGGGAGGGGGTCTGGGTGCGGAAAGGGAAGGGTGGTTGTGTTTAACCATTAATTCCTTATAACGTGACTTGTGCTAGAGGAGGGGGGATCTGGATGCGGAGGAGGTTGGTGAAGGATAGATTCCTTATAACATGACTATGTACAAAGTTTAAAACATTAGAATTACATTATGAAATTCATTGCAGGGACTCAACAAACAGGTGGTTCTATGAAAAGTACATTAGCTTCAAAGAAGGGAGGTCCAATCCTCCGTCCGGTTTAGACCATTCTTAATGCTGTCCATTAGGATAATCATTCTAAGTTCCTCCTTATTAAGCAGAAGGGACATGTCTCCTCCCCGAGGTGGAAGCTTCAATGCTTTTAAGACCGTCCATTTAATGTCATTCTCAGAATGGCCTTCTTTCATGTAATGATCCACCAAGGGGGCATTCGGGGTTTTACAACGTATCCTGCTTCGATGCTGTCCAATTCTTGTCTTGATTTTCTGTTTGGTTTGACCAATGTATATGGACGGGCAAGGACATTGAATCAAATAAATGACATCACTTGTGTTACAATTACTGAAAGAATGACATTTGATTTGTACATCATTAAACACAAAGGACTTCCCTTCCATAGTACAATCACATACATTGCAGCTGTCACATTTTACATGACCTACCAAAGGCGTGAGGTTCCAATGTGATTCAAGTGTCTGACGTTGGGTGGGGTTTGGAAGCGCTGCTCTCACTAGATGGTCCTTCAGATTGGGGCTTTTGCGAAATGCGAAAACTGGACGGTTGATATTAAGAATGCCAGCATTTAATAATGGCCAGTGTTTAAGAATGGATTTTCTTAGGGAGTTAGACACTGGCGAAAATGTAGTTACACAAGCAATTCTAGTGCTGGAGTCCTTTTGTTTTGGGGAGAGAAGTACCTCTCTTGGGCAATACCAAGCCCTTTTAGCTGCCCTGCGTACTATTTTGTTAGGGTACCCTCTGTCTTTGAGTCTAGTGGATAGAGCAGAGGCCTCATGAAAATAGTCCTCCTTAGCATAGCAATTCCTCCTTATTCGCATGAATTGAGAGTAAGGTAACGAGTCTCTTAGGGCTCTAGGGTGGTTGCTAGAGTAGCTTAACAGGGTATTCCTCTCTGTGGGTTTTCGGTATAATTTAGTATGCAGAGAACCTTCAGAATGGTATATAGTTAAATCGAGGAAAGAAATGGCTGAACTATCCACCGTGCTAGTGAAAGTCAAGCCAGAACAATTGTTATTAGGCCAATGGATGAATTGGGTCAATGTGGTGTGGTCCTCATTCCAAATTAGAAAAATGTCGTCAATATACCTTCTCCAGATGGAGATGGCATGAAGGAAAGGATTGGTATTGTCAAGTATAGTGCAAGTCTCAATACAGTCCATAAAAAGTATAGCCAGATTTGGGGCAAAAATAGCGCCCATGGACGTGCCCTTCACTTGTTGATAGAAGTGTTGATCAAACGTGAAGAAGTTCCTCATAAGGCATAGCTATAGTAATTGCAAAATAAATAGTGATGGAACTCGATGTGGTCTAGGTCTAGAGTCAAGGATGTTTTGTATCACATGCAAGGCCTCACTCTGTGGTATATTCGTGTATAAGGACTCGACGTCCATTGTACACAAAAGTTGAGTACCTTCAGTGAAAGGGAGATCTTCTATGAGGTTGACCATCGCCATACTATCTCTCACATAGCATTGGGTGACCGGTACAAAATCTTTAATGAAGAAATTAACAAAGTGTCCAAGAGGCTCCAGAATGGACCCACAGCCAGACACTATAGGTCTGCCTGGGGGATTGGTAATGTTTTTATGAACCTTCGGGAGGGTATAGATTACAGGCGTTCTGGGTGACTTAACATTAAGGAACAAAAATTCTTTTTGGCTAATGAACCCTGAATCCAAAGCTTCTGTCGTTAGTTTAAGGATGATGGCCTGTAAATCCTTAGTAGGTTTAGAAGGTAATCGGGTATAGTGATCAGTCTTACCTAGCTGTCGCATAATTTCTACAGTATAGGCATCCCTATCCTGGAGGACAATACCACCGCCCTTATCTGCGCTCTTGATGACGAGTGTGTCCATAGATTTCAGTGTTTTTATGGCTTCCTTTTCTGCTAGGGGTAAGTTGTAGGGAATGTATTTCCTGGTTTCCTTAAAGGATGTTAAGTCTTTGGTAACCATTTTTTCAAAGGCAATTACTTCGGTGGCACCATACCTGCTGTAGGCGAAAAGGTGGAGGGGGGCCTATACGGAGTATTAGAGATGGTCATAGGTGCAGTACACAAGCATGGACCGTAAACAAGCATCCTGGGACCGGTTTCGGGCTAACAACCCTCATTAGCCAGGCTAGTTTGAATTCCCTACAAGCTGACATGATAGCTTCAAAACATTTGCAGACATGCGTAAACAAACGCAACCTAGTTCTCCGTGTTATAGCGGGTCCATCTGGATACACTTACCTAACCTTCAATGAAGGCGAAACTGTACCCATAGCATACAAATCACATTTGTACACAAGCGCTGAAATGCGCTTTGCTTCTACAGAAAAAATATGGACAGCAGTACAGACTGCTGTAGTAAGAGAAAGCGGTACAAAAGGGGGTGGTGATGGACGGAGCATCTGAACCAACCAAACACTCACACCCAGTCCTCGGAAGCTTGTTTCCGGTCCAGGGAAGGCATGGCTTGGCAGTTCGGGCTGGACTGTTCCCATGAGGCACAGGGTCAGACTGATTTGCATATAGCCATGTCTGAACTGGGGTGGCAGAGTGGGCTAAAGAACGGTGATGGATTAAACCCAGATCTTTTGACTGGGTGTGGGTGTTTGATTGGTTCGGATGCTCCGTTCATCACCACCCCCTTTTGTACTGCTTTTGGCCGCCATAAGTGTGGCAGGGTGTGCTCAGACGTGAGTCCCTTGCTCACTTTGCCACTGGATTCAAGCAAGCCGGGCTGAAGAAGGCTGTAATGCCAGAAACTGGTCCTCGGAAGCTTGTTTCCGGTCCAGGGAAGGCATGGCTTGGCAGTTCGGGCTGGACTGTTCCCATGAGGCACAGTGTCAGACTGATTTGCATATAGCCATGTCTGAACTGGGGTGGCAGAGTGGGCTAAAGAACGGTGATGGGTTAAACCCAGATCTTTTGACTGGGTGTGGGTGTTTGATTGGTTCGGATGCTCCGTCCATCTCCACCCCCTTTTGTACCGCTTTTGGCCGCCATAAGTGTGGCAGGGTGTGCTCAGACGTGAGTACCTTGCTCACTTTGCCATTGGATTCAAGCAAGCCGGGCTGAAGAAGGCTGTAATGCCAGAAACCGGTCCTCGGAAGCTTGTTTCCGGTCCAGGGCATCGGGGCACTTCAATTGAATCTGCTCTAACATAACTAATAATGTTAAGGAAGAAAGCACAATACAAAACAACCACTACAACGATAATGTGAAACATCTTTGTATACTACTGTGAATTTCTTTCCTCTCTCTCTCATTCACTTCACACTTGGATCACCCCTTTTGCACGCTCCATTTGGGCAACCTCTCTGTTTTTACTGTCAAGATAACACAAAAATGTTGTGCGAAATGAATTCTAAATAGGAGACAATGAATTAAATACATTGTATCTTGGTCTCCGTTGTAGTGGTTATTTTGTATTGTGCTTTCTTCCTTAACATTATTAGTTATGTTAGAACAGATTCAATTGAAGTGCTCTGTACTGTGAAATTCAAAGGAATACGATTGATTGGGTCAAGTGTTTTTGATCAATAGGTCTAGGACCATTGTTTATTTATATCGTAAATTACCCAGGTCCATACCTTGTGGGTCACCCCATTTTCTTAATGGTTCCGGTCCAGGGAAGGCATGGCTTGGCAGTTCGGGCTGGACTGTTCCCATGAGGCACAGGGTCAGACTGATTTGCATATAGCCATGTCTGAACTGGGGTGGCAGAGTGGGCTAAAGAACGGTGATGGATTAAACCCAGATCTTTTGACTGGGTGTGGGTGTTTGATTGGTTCGGATGCTCCGTCCATCACCACCCCCTTTTGTACCGCTTTTGGCCGCCATAAGTGTGGTAGGGTGTGCTCAGACGTGAGTCCCTTGCTCACTTTGCCACTGGATTCAAGCAAGCCGGGCTGAAGAAGGCTGTAATGCCAGAAACCGGTCCTCGGAAGCTTGTTTCCGGTCCAGGGAAGGCATGGCTTGGCAGTTCGGGCTGGACTGTTCCCATGACTTTTTTTTAGCAACAAGGGACCCCAATTCAGTCAGCCAGGGACCTCGGGGAACAATTTTATGAAACAACAACAGTCCCATGCATGGATTGATAATCCATGCATAGGACTGTTCCCATGAGGCACAGGGTCAGACTGATTTGCATATAGCCATGTCTGAACTGGGGTGGCAGAGTGGGCTAAAGAACGGTGATGGATTAAACCCAGATCTTTTGACTGGGTGTGGGTGTTTGATTGGTTCGGATGCTCCGTCCATCATCACCCCCTTTTGTACCGTAGTAAGAGAAAGAGCACTGGCTCAGGGGAAACAAATAATTGTCATAACTCCAGTACCAGCCTTAGAGGTTGCTACAAAGGTTAGCTTTCCTAATGCTAAAGCCTTACATCCAATATGATACAATGGGCCTATTCTCTCACTGCAACGGATGTAGAATACAGATATGACCCAAGGCTAAAAACAAATGCATTTCTGCAAAATAAACAAGAATATCCTCTCCGAAATAAAATAATGCCTCTAGATCAGTAAACATATATTATTTATACTGACAGATCTGCTCAGCCAGCCATAGGAAGTAAACAACAATACAGCACCGCATGTGTGAATGTAAAAGGTCGTATGGAAGATGGCAAGTTTCATCCCAGCGACATGAAGACACAGTCTCTAGGAGACTGCAAGGCTCAGCTGGCGGAACTAAAAGCCCTAATACTGGCACTAATAAATATGGATTGAGAATTCCCCAAACTGATCGTGTGCGATTCTTTTTATTGCTATGGGAATAGGTAGCTGAGTTGAAAAACGAACTACCAAGAGCTCACGCGATACACACGTTGAGCCATCAACGTGATGGCATTCGTGTTGAAGGGAATTAATTGGCCGAATAAGCTGCAAAGGGAGCAGTATGTACTGATGCCGTAGCTGCAATCACTCGTTCACAAACGAGAATAGACAGACAGAGAATGGTAGCTGTCATTGCTTCATACAAAAAAAGCCCAGCCTTATCGAAAGGTTTTCCACTCAAGTACTCCTACAAGTTAGATACAAACAACATTCCGTATGCTCAAATTCCAGGGGCCTCATTTATGAAAAGTGACGCATTGCTGCGTGAAAACAGCGATGCGCCACTTTTCATTGCGCCCTCCTTGCGACACCAATGATGCGTCATATTTACAGTATGACGCATCATTGCGCAAGGAGTTACAGATACGTCAGTATTTCTGACGTATCTGTATGGCGCAAAAGTGACGCATTGCTGGAGTGTGTCACAAAAGTGACGCAACTCCAACAATGTGTCCTTTCACATGGGGAAGCCCCATGTGAAAGGGCCTGCGTCAGTCTTACGACTGCTGTGAGGCAGGCGTAAGAAATTGACGCATTTGCGTCCTAGAAGGGGCGCAGTGAAATCTTATCGATTTCTATGACCCTTTCTTGCGTCAGAACGCCCCCCTGCATACATTATACCTGGCGCAGGTATAATGTAGCGCAGGGGTTTACAAAGTGACGCATCTGCCTAGATGCGTCACTTTGTAAATATGGTGCAACAACGCACATTTTTTACGCTGCTGTTGCGTCACAAAAATTGACGGACCGGCGGCCTAAAAGTGACGCACGGCCTCATAAATGAAGTCCCAGGAGTGGGAGATAGAGTAATACCAAACATGGGTCACAGATTAGGCTTAATACTAGCTGCATACGCTGATGTAGGTTCTGCACACGCAGGGATTACCGCAACAGTTTCATTATTGAAACAGTGCTACTGGTGGTCAGGGTTAACAAAACAGATAAAGAATTTTGTATTAAATTGTGATATCTGCTCCACCGTGGCGCGTCCAGCGCAGACACTACTACTAATATCAGACAGACCACTACCTTGTGTCTATTTGGACCACTGCGGCCCCTTACTCTCAGATGGGGCTTACAAGTATATCTTGGTTGCAGCAGATTCTTGCTCAAGATTCCTATGGGTATGGCCTCAGCGCTCGGCTGACGCTCGAACTGTTATAAAAGATTTGCGAGTCTTTATAGGACATACGCAGTTGGCACATTACATTCTGACAATGGCCCTGCGTTTATTTCTAGGGCTTACGATGAAGCCATGGAAGGTTTGGGTGTAGCATTGCGGTACTCCTCTCCATACCATCCTGAGGGAAATGTGGTCATGGAGAGGAAAAACTGAGACTTAAAGCAATCTTTAACAGCAAGAGTATTAGGTTTGGGTGGTAGTTGGGTGAATCACTTATATGGGATATAAAGAGCCCAAACAAGAAGTTCTCTAGTGGGTGTCACTCCTTACAAGGTCCTATTTCAGATGAGAATATGGGTACCTGATCTCGATTATGAAAGCACAGTGGCGGAAGAAAAACCATTTGATATCAATAAAGGTTTGACTGTTTTACAGGATATAAATGAATCCGGGGCACTACTAAGCAACATGCAAGTAAAACGCACCGCCACTGGGGAAGTCAAATCAGTCACGGCAACACCTGTCTGAATCCCAAAAGTCGGGGATCTGGTCAGAGAAAAGATTGAGGACAAGAAAGAATTTGGGCCATCGTACAGAAAGCCTGTGCCTGTCCCAGCTGTCAAAGGAACAAGAACAGTACTTCTTCTGCCTCTTACCGGAAAAAAAGGAAAGAGATTCATCTCCGTTGATCTGAGCAAAGCACGCTATGGGGCTGATACTAAATAGTAGGCCTTGCTGACTTCTGGGTAGCCAATGCTCTCCTCTCGCTACCATACAGGAAGTTCAGACAGAACCAACAGACAAGTAGGATCATGGATAACTGAAGCGCTGAATGAAATAGCGCTCTGGACGACCAAAAATACAAGAAGGGGGAGCATCTCAGCTCCATCGTTCAATGACACCTTAATGAAGGCCAAACAAATGTGTAAACAGTTAGAATGCAGGTGGCGTAAGAACTAATGCGCAAACATTAAAGGAGATTATAAACAACAACAAAGAACATACTATGCTCTGATAAAGAAAACTCATTGTGAGTTCTACACTGGGAAAATTGAAATGGCCAAAAACTCCTCAAAAGAGATGTTTGCCATATTAAAATCCCTACAGTCAGCAGATAGACTAACAGAGCCCTCGCCACATCAGAGGACTCCTGCAATAGAATTGCCGACTTCTTTGCAGAGAAAATGACAAAGATCTATGATACTTTCCCTAGAGAAGCACACCAGGCCACTAGCTCCAAAGACACTACATCGACAGTAGTCAACGTTGCAACCCTAGAGGAATTTATAATGCCAGAGCCGCCAGATGTAGTAAGGAACCTAGCAAACGGAATCAAATCAGGTTCACCTAGGGACCCAGCCCGCCCCAAAATCTTATTACAGGGAGCAAAATGTAAAATGTATTGTATCTTTCATATCAGAACTTATCCTTCCAATCGGGAGAAGTTACCTATGAATGGAAGCAAGCTATGGTCCACCCATTAAGGAAAAAACATAAATAGACAAGATAATCTACGCCCATCTCGCTCCTACCGTTCTTTGCTAAAATCGCAGAAAAAATTGTTAACACTCAGCTCACAAAACACAGCGATAGTAACGACCTACTACACTGCTCACAATCAGGTTTCCGTGCCGCAAATGAAACCGCCTTGCTCCTGGCCACAGAAAGTCTAAGACAACGGGCGGACGAAGGACACACACCTGCACTGTTGGACCTCAGTGCAACATTTGATACAGTCTCCCATGGTCTCCTCCAACAGAGATTAGAATCTTGTGGAATCAGGGTTATGGTTCTGAGCTGGATTAAATCCTTACTGGTTGAAAGGGGTTTCCAGGTTACACAAGGCACATTCACTTCCAAGAGATCTCCCCTATTACAGGAGTTCACCAGGGGTCAATACTGAGCCCCACATTGTTCAACCTATATATGGGATCCCTTGCTAATATAGTGGAAGGCCACAAAGTGTCCATTGTATCTTACGCTGATGATACTCAGCTTATTGTCACACTATCGTAAAACCCAGAACATAATGCACATAAATTTTCCCAATGTATGGAGGAAGTAACAGCATGGATGGCAGACCACTGCTTAAAACTTAATGGCAGTGAGACAGAAGTGATGGTAATGGGAAGAGTGCCTCCTATCCTGACATCAGCTTGGTGGCCGGAAGCACTTGGCCAGCTCCCAACCCCTAAAACCGAAGTCAAGAACCTTGGAGTATGGCTTGACTCCACCTGACATATGAAAATCAAATCTGAAATATAACAGGCAAATGTTTTGGAACGCTGAAAACCCTACAGAAAGTCATTGACCTACTACCGGTTCAAGCCAGAAAAGATATAATACATGCTGTGGTCACCTCTCAGATTGACTACGGCAATGTTCTATACCTAGGTGTAGCAAAAAAAAGCTGATGAAGCTACAATCAGTCCAAACCGCCACTGCCCGGCTAGTGCTGAATCTACTTAGAAGATCGTCCAACGCAAATGCCCTGGCTAAATTGCATTGGGCAAGAGGATCCTGTTCAAGGCAATGTGCTTCTACCATCGTATCCTAGCAAATAAAGGCCCAAGTTATCTACAAGACATGATTACACCCTACACCCCCAATAGAAGCCTAAGATCTGAAGGAAATTCATTGGTAATAGTACCCAGATTTTTAGATTTAGGAAGGCCTGGCTAGGAGGCTGCTCTTTCAAATACCTGGCAGCAAAACATTGGAATTCATTACCAATGGATTTGAGGAAAGAGCCATGTGAAGCTGCCTTTAGAAAAAGGCTGAAAACTTGTTTTTTCCCCACCTATAAACCTTGAAACATTACAGCTAGGGCTCTTCTACCCATCTCGTGCCATTTCTGAGTTTCTGCTCAGCGTGGGGACACACCGTTGGTGCAATCAGGCGCTCTACAAATGCTGATGATGATGATGAAAGACTCTTCACATTCGAAGAGTCATCAATACAAAATGATGGAGTTTCCAACAATGAAATGGAACTTGTTCCTCTGGAAACAGAGCTTCAAACAACAAATGAACAACAGATTTAAATTCGGCCAAACACAAATGTCTATATCAATATGCCTCAACAAGAGACACCTGCGGGTTCAACACAACCTGCTGAGCTACCAAAGATTGATCGAACTGCATCTGGTTACTTCATCAATTTTGATACCTTCTCTCTTATCCAGAGACTACGCCAGTTCCAGTTTCCTGTAAGCAACAAATTCATGATTTTTATACTTTTCTGAAAAAGACTTACTTAGCTTCCCCTTGGCTCTAGCTCTGGATAATATCTGGAATATCGTTTTTTTTCTGTTCTGGATTGGCCTAGTGACTGTTTTTTGCTTACTATTAAATTGAAAATATCTTCCAGAATGCTCTGCAGTATCAAATGTGAACTTGGTCCTGAAACCTCATACATCATGTCATCGTGAACAAAGAGACTTGTTTTCTGTGAACATTACAACGGTTCCAATTCCTGATGGTATAGTTTGGGACAATGTTGATTATGATGTTTTTGGCCCTACTGAACTTTTTAAAATACTACATTTGTTCAAAACTTCTTTAAATTATATCATTACCTCCAGTTCATTTTCTGATGATTGGGATTTTGAAACCGTGAATAATATGTTGTCTGATTTAGAAACATCTTCTGCATTTTCAAACAATTAAAATATGTTAGAGGATACATATGACTTTGATAGCATGTACTGTTACCATCATTATGGTCATCACTTTTTACACAAATCCAGTATCCCACGAAATCTTTTCACTTACCACCAATGGGAACATTGCCCAACACCACCAAAAGGTAGTTTTGAAAATGTTTGCGCAGAAATTTTCGTATTTTTTTAGGGTTTAACACTTCTGACCCAACCTCATATTAACATAGGGTTGCAACTACACCTGCACAGAAAAATATGCTGACTAACACCAAACAGATATATTTTGCATCCTTTATTATCCACCTGTCTGAACAGGGTTTCCACTTATGGAAGGACACTATAGACACAAAATCAGTCTGGGGTTCTAAATATTGGCAAATTCAGGGAACAGAAACACTATTTGAAGCGTGCCTCATTCAGCAACAGATAATATTTCTGAATGATACTGTGGAACAGACTTCCTGTCTTGGACTAGCCAAGAACAAGGAATTGAACACATCGCGGTTTGCTACACCTTTGCACATCAATGTTGCATCACATAGAGGGGATACAATTAATGACATCATGCAGTACAATACTTCAGATCCAAATTTGAAGGGACGGTTAGTTTGGCCCACAAACACCAACGGATGTCAATCAAGATTCAGTGGTACAACCGAGGGGTTTAGTATCTATTGGCCAGACCCACGATGTGTACAAAGACAACATCCGGTGGTAGTGACATTATACACTGTTGGTAAGTTGTGCCTCGATTAGCTAAAAACATCAACACTGTACCAGGTGAAACAGCACTTCTCATTACTCTCAAATGAGGTGGATCTAGGGGATTTTTTGTTAGGTCCCTGAAAGCCATGTCACAAACGTTTCTATTACGCTGTCTATAATGAAATCTGGAAAATCTCTCATCATGAAGCTGCGGAGAGACTCTGTGAAATAGATAATAATTAATCTAGAAAAGGCGTTAGCTGTGGTTGACAATGGTATGACTACATTAATATCCAGGATTTATTCACTGGGCAACATTGTTTCTTCTGCTATAGACATACTAGAACAAGATTTGTCCATACTACAACACGGACAATCCCAACGTTGTTCTATCATGCTATTAAGCTGGAAACTGCAATCATTGCGTGCTGTGCCTTGGCGATTTATCAACAGTACGTCCCTATTTTCTGCATACAATCTAACTGAAAAGCAGATAACAATGGCACAAAGCGGAGCAAAATATATAATGCTGCGTACTGAAAAACTAGACAAGTTACCTTTCACTGTGACAGAGTCACCATCCACAGAATGGTTAATCCATGGCCTTATAACACTACGGGTCACAACTTTCCAGTTTCAGATTTGCCTAGAACAACAACAGGCAGGCAGTTATGAAGCAATGGGTAGGGAATTCATCCAGGAATCTCGGAAATTACCATTCAGATTTTGATATAGGAATGGGGACATGGAAGTGTTCCTTAGCGGACCAACTGCAAGAATTCCTTAGGTGGATCTCTCAGATGTCAGGATATCATGCTTCACTGGGCCTATAATGGTTCGGCTGCTAACTTATCCTGTCACTTGAAAGGTTCCCTAGCTGCCATGATTAATCCGGTGTTCAGGTTGCTTTCAAATGTAAGTTACTTGATGTTGAATGATCAAGGTTGTTGTGAGATGCTCCCGGGCATCGCATATCTTGTCACTGTAAGCTCCTGTCATGTATTCCTATAGGTTCTGAATCGATCCCCCTATTCCTGACCCTATTCTGGTTAAACTAACTATCAAGTTAACTAACAGTCAGCCCATGAGGCAAGAAAAGCCCCCATGATGCAGATACCGTTATCTGACGCAGTCACACTACGGCACAGGAACGTGTTATCTGATTAGGTCATAACGCTTGAGATCTAATTAGACAAGCGACATTCCTCCAGCCCCTGATAAGGCATACGACGTTCTCATAACAAATCAAACCTATGACAACCTGGAAAATCCGTGCGGCCATTGTTTTGATTTCACAGAGAACTTCAGTAAAAGAATGTGCTAACGAGCAAGTCGTATGACATCTTTATTGACGTATCTATGTCCATCCTTACGTCAATCTCGGCACCTTTAAGGTATAAATATTGCCGATCTTGCCCTATGCAAACACACGCGTGGTGACGAGACGGAGCAGCCATACTTGCCGAAGCCCAGAAGCAGAGCAGACCCCGCTGGCAGCAGCCCCGCCTTCCTGACGCGCTGAGAGACGCGCTGCTATCTCCTGCCGAGAGACCCAGCACCGGCGCTTTCGGGCAGCCCTCGCAGGCAGCCTGGAATATCGAGAGCAGAAAAAGAGATACCATTCCTCATTCATCCTAACTTCCAGGTACAGAACTGAACAACCCCTCACAGAGAATTCTTTAGCTATTCACTTGGCAAAAACAAACTTAACTTAAACTGTAACTTTCTATTCCCGCCCACGCATTAGACTTAGGTCAGGTACACGGGGTAGGCGTATTTAGAAACACCAGTTGAGTACGTTTAGTCAAATGTATATATGTATGTAAATATATTTTAATCATTTTAAACATCATATGGCTCAGAAACCATATCAATGTTTTTACAGTATTATTTTATACTATTGCTTTTAACGTATGCACTTTACTTAACTATAAGTATTGCAATAATATCGATCCATTTCTCTTGTACGAGAAAAGAGACTGATCAATAAATAACACCTTTTTATTGAACACGCCCGTCTCTTCCCTTTTCTCTACAATATGATGAGACTAAGAATGCACGTACTGACTGAGTAAAATAATTGCCTTGTGCTCACACGACTCTGGAGATATACTCTTGATTAGGGGAGAGCAAAGTTGTCATGTTCTATGGTTGTCAGAAACTAAATCCCTTCTTGTCTAATCAGGGGAGTTAATTCTTTCCTGAACATTCGAGAAAGTTTCTAGCGAACTCTGAGCTACGCTGGCAAACCCAAAAATTAAGTCTAGTATCGACAGTAGTAGACCTAGTTAACGTCTGGCCTAGGCCTTTACTGCTGTAGGTATTATTCCAATGCGCAGAGCCTATTGGGAAGATAGGAACTACACTACATGGCGCCCAACGCGTTTGGAAAGGGCGATAAAACTAACGTAAGACATTTAGAGTAACTCAGTCGTGCTTTCTCACTCAGACCCCTTTTCCCAAATACTCCAAAGACGTCTGGAGTGGGTGAAAGGTAATATCCTCCAAAACCTCGCAGGAGGGAACTCCTATGTATGGTTCTTGGTACAGTCAACGTTGAAGGATACACTGTTCCAAAATATTGTGCATCTAATCTTTGTTCCATAAGAAACCTGATCTGCAAACAAACATAATACCATCCTGTCGGTAAAATGGGAGACAGTGATGAAGAAAGAGAGGCAGTTAGATTAGCAGCTGAAATAGCAGCAGCTGATACTGCAGCACTAGATACGGACGGGGATATAATACTCATCCCGGTCGCCAAAAGGAAATCTATAACCTTAAAACTTATAGAAAATGGACTGACACCTAGAGGTGGCACAGTCATATTCGTAATTGAGGCACACGAATATCGGCAGACAGAGGTATACTATACATGGATACATTTTCCAGCAGCAAATGCTGTAACAAGGTACTTCCACTATTACAAAATAGAGGTTCCACCCGACATTTACACCCCTTTCTAGGAGGTGGAAGTACCACTCAAATTCCAAGAGCATTTGCTCTTATTTGATGGCGCCCTAATACATAACAATCACATTACAAGGCTCGGTCCTTTAGGTAGACCAGGAGCAACGTGGCCGGTCTTAGCCGGATACACACCACACCCAGACATCGAAGGGATGTCTACAGGAGAGCTGTTAATACAGCTAAAACAATTACTAAAAATTCATAGACAATTAGTCCAGTATGTAATGCGGACTTCAACAATTCAGCCAGCGATTAAACTTCCACAGCTGACCCCTCACCAGGGGAACACAAATAAAATCACACCACAGAACATCCAATCCTGCCTAGGTAAAGTTCCGGCTAAACGGGAACAAATACCATTCTGGTTGGCACAGAAAATCACCCAAATAGAGGCGGTGTTTCCTGACACCACCCCGCTAGAAAAACACAGGATTCTGACTATATGTCTCCCAATGGGAATCGCACCACACATAGAGGACTGTGACACTTGGGGTACAGTCTTTGCTTCAATCTACACAAAAACGCACGGTGTTCCATCCATTTCGGTAATACCAGATGTGCTAAAACAAATTCAAGATGAATACGGTCCAGAACCAGCTTTAACTCTTGGTATGAAATTACTGAAAGACTTCAAGCAGGTCTCGGCTATATTATTAGCCAATATAAAAGGTGAAGCAGCAAACGTGGCGATCCGCCAGAGGTTAAAAGAGACAGATATAGCAGACCAACCAGCTGAAATTGCCAGAATCATAGAAAAATCCTATGAAGAACTAGGTAGAGATAGTTTAGGTGGAATACCAGTAAAACCGCAACTGACTGAAAGTCCAGAAAAAATATTTTTTAATAATAATTCACCAAAAAAGAACTGGGATGGAAACAAACAATCCAATCCTAAAGAAAAGAAATTCCAGTCCCGAGGAAGGTCTCCTAGGCGAAGGGAGAAATCTCCGAACCAGAGACACAGGTCACCCCAGAGTGACCCCTCTGGGAAAAGATATAACCTTAGAAATAGGGATAATATTAAAAAACCTGATAGATATCAAGACATTGATACACGTCCCTCTCAATCTTTTTAGACTTCCTCGCAGAAATCGGAAAGAAGAGGACGATCAGAACAAAGAGAAGAGCACGCCAAGTCCAAAGACAAGGAACCTGCTCAACAAAAAAAGAAATTACAATTTCCAAAAAAGAAGGTAGCCAGTATCAAGGTAGTTAACAATGCCGAGAATACTGAGGACACAACTGAAAAACGGAGAGTGGGCTCAGACAATGCTAGACAGCGCAGCAGAAGTGAGCATAGCTCGCAAAGTCCTTATGAATCATCTGGAGACAGTGGACACGAATGAATACCTTCAAGTGGAAACTGCAGACACCAGAGTTAGCAAACCCCACAAGATATACGAGATAACATTACGTATAGAGGGAGATAAGACTAGGAAAATAAGGGGACTATTTTGGGATAACCTCTCCAAGGGTTATGACATCCTTCTAGCTGAAAAAGACTGGCCACCAGAGTTTGTCAGGGAGTGCCCTCATGGCGAAGAAGTAATTATGCCTGCCTTCTCGAATCAAATCCCGATTCATAAAAAATACACACTTGCTAGAAAGTGGGCAGTGGCCTTCTCCTCCTCACAAAATCCAGTTAAAATCACAACCTACTGCACAAAGGCAGTACCCAATTAAGCAAGAAGCTAAAAAACAGGTAAATGAAATACTAGATCAGCTAGAATACCAGGGGGTGATTGAAACTTGCACCTCACAAATGAACAATCCTTTGTTTCCGGTCTCCAAACCAGACAATTCATATCGTCTATTTTTGGATTACCGACACCTTAACACATGTTGCAAAACCTTTGCAGTGCAAAACTCACACAGTGCTGCACTAATGAATAACATAGTGCGCAAAAAATACAAAACAACCTTGGACATCTCCAATGGATTCTTTTGTCAAAACATAGCACCAGAGAGCAGATATTTAACTGCATTCTCAGTAAATGGCACTCAAAAGCAATTCTGTCGGTTAGCCCAGGGGTACAAGAACAGCCCGGGGGTATTCTCAGCGAGAGTAACAGAATTACTACAACTATATGATGATGAAGCATTATCTTATGTCGATGACATTTACTTAACAGATGATGACTTGGATACTCACTTGAAAAGAGTGAACACCATAATACTTGGGTTCGCAGCAGAGGGTTACAAATTCAACTTTAAAAAATCCAGAATTGCCCATCTGACAGTCCTATTCTTAGGATATGAGTTATCAAGTGAAGGTAAAAGCCTGGCAGACAATTTCCTAGAGAAATGTGCCGTAATCCAAGCTCCTAAAACACTAAAAAACCTACAGTCAATTCTAGGCTTCCTAAATTTCGGAAGAACATACATTGCAAATTACGCAGAAAGGGTCAAACCCCTTTATGATCTAATTAAACCAGACTTTAAAAGATCCAATTGGACTCAAACACACACAGAAATTTTGAGATCCTTACAAACAGACATGCTAATTAAAACAAAATTAGAAACACGTGATAACACACGCAATCTTGTGATTCGAGTCATCCCAGGGAGATGCGGATTCACATACCTGACCTCTAATGAGGGAGAAAAGGTACCAATTGCATTCAAATCACACCTGTACACAGAAGCTGAACAGAAATTCAGTAATACAGAAAAAATCATTCGTGCAGTTCAAACCGCAATAGCTAGAGAAAAAGACATAGCTGACGGTAGACATATCACAGTCAGAACAGCAGAATCAGCCTTTGAGGCACTAACAACACCGTGTAATTTACCAACAACAACATTGAATCCGGATTGGATACAATGGGTGAATTCAATCACAACGGACAAAGTATACTACTACTTTGATCCAGAACTAGAAGAATTAAAAAATCTAAAATATGAAAAGACGTATCTTCTACCAATCGACATTCTGCCTCTACGACATTACGCCTGTGTAATCTATACAGACGGACATGCTCAACCCTCCGTTTGGGGAGAACAAGCATACAACCCCACATGTGAGATCACAAAAGAAGTGTGGCGCGGAGGTAAACTAAGACCTCTATTAACAAAAACACACTCAGTTGAAACTAATTCAGAACAACAAACTGAAATAATAGCATTGAAAATGGCGCTAGATAATGCGGATCGCGAATTCCCGACACTTATAGTGTCAGATTCATATTACTGCGTCAAAGCATATAACAAGGATTTGCAGACATGGATTCAGAACGGTTACAAAGATGACACAGATGCACCAATAAAGCAGAAATTGCTCTGGGAACAAATAGCTCTTTTACAAAAAAGAACTACCAAAGACTCACGTGACACACTCACTGAGTCATCAGCGTGATGGCGTTCACGTTGTAGGGAATTCATTGGCTGAAACAGCCGCAGCGGCAGCCACTAAACCGGCTCCCGTAGATCGAAAAAAGCGTACATTAAAAAACATTGACGGTGAAACAGTGCTGGCAGTGAAAACGTCATCAAAAGGCGACTGCTCAGCATTACCGATCAACTATCCACTCAATTATACATACATAATCGATGCATACTCCGTCCCTTTTGCTCGAATCCCTGGAGTGGGGGATAGAGTGATTCCAAACATGGACAGGAGAAACTTGTTAATCGCAGACGCACACATAGGCGAGGGTCTCAGACACCTTAAACTGAAAGATTCTCTGGAAGAATTACAATCACGGTACTGGTGGCCAGGCATGAGCCTACATCATACCATGTTTGTAAAAAACTGCCCAAACTGCAACAGAGATCGCAGTGGGGAGAGAAACAGTTTAATACCTCGTCGTATCAAGGCAGATAATATGACCAATAAAAAGCAGGGCTTGCGATTAACATATACAGGCTAGTTTCCACTTATAATGTCGATCCTCAGCACTCGGCTGACGTCCGGACTGTTATACAAAGATTTGCGAGTCTAAATGGCATATACGCTAAGAGCATGCTACGTTCGACCATTGTTTTCACTCAAGCCCTCCGGCCGGGGGGGAAACATGGCCAAATGAGCACAGCCCAGCGGGAATCTTCTCACTTCCTTCCTGAGGGTATGGGATGGTGTAAAGAAAAAACCAAGGCAGAAAGCAATCTATAATGGAAAGGATATTAGGTTCGGGAGCTGGGTGGGTCAAACATCTAATAAGTGTCCAACGTAGTCTAAATAACTTGCCAAGAAATTCTCTGAAGGGATTCAGTCCGTACGAATTATTATTTGGAACTAGAATGATTATCTCTGACCTCGACAGTCAGACTTCAGTGGTTAAAGAAAAAAGCTTTGATGTCAAAGACCGTTTGGCTATTTTGCAGGACTTAAACAAAACAAGAAAAGACCTGAGCAACATACAGTTGAAACAACAGCCAACAACCACTGAAGAATCACCACCTGTCCCAGCAAGACCTGTCTGGATTCCAAAAGTCGGGGATCTAGTCAGGGAGAAGATCGCGGTAAAGAAGGAATTTGGGCCTTCTTACAGAAAAGCAGTTCCTGTCTTGTCTGTCAACGTGACAAGATCAGTTGTACTACCGCCACTTGCTGGTAAAAAGGAGAACCGAGTTGTATCCATCGACCTGGTAAAACCACAACATGTGGCCGATAACAAACAGTAGGCCAAGTGGACTCCCAATAAGTAGCAGAACACCAAGGTTTGCTACCAGTACAGAGGTCCTAACAAAGAGGCTCATCACATTCGAAACGCCTACAGAAGAACAACAAGGACTATGCAACAATGCAATAGAACTAAGCCCTCTGAAAACCCAAATAAAAACATTTAGCAGAGACACACCAATCTATAATGAAGTACCAGGTGACAATCCAAGAAACAAAAATCCTGAAGCAATTGGAACAATTGACAGAACTGCATCCGGCTACTTCATCAACTTCGATGATTCCTCTGAAAGCCTCAGTGAATCAAAGACACAGCCATCATCAAAATCCTTTAAAGACAAAGCTAAGGAACTTTTGAACCAACTGAAAGAAACATATCTGATTTCTCCATGGATTGAATTTTGGGTGGGTTTTGGTGCATTTATCCTCATACTTTGGCTCATCATGGTATTAACTTTGGGACGCTTCATTGAGGGAAAATATGCTAAAATGGACACAGCAAGTCAGAACATCAACTTGGTCCTCAAACCACACACATCTTCACACGTCGAGAAAAGAGAACTTTCTTCAGCCAACTTCACAGCCAATCCTATACCTGGTGGGGTAGCCTGGGACAACACTGACTATGAAATTTATGGTCCGGTCGAGATCCTGAAATATCCACACCAAATCAAGATCTCCTTGAGTGACTTTGCAAAACCAAACTCATTTGCTGATGATTGGGACTTCAAAAGCATTAATAACATGATGTCTGACTTAGTAATGTCTGCTAAATTTACAAAACATGATTATTTGCAAGGTTCTACAAATTATGATAGTATGTATTGCTATAACCACTATGGTAACCATTTTTTACATAAATCTGCACAACCTAGAAATGTTTTAAATTATAATCAATGGGAACATTGTGCAACACCTCCAAAAGGGAGCTCAAGAACCGTTTACGACAAATATTCATATTTTTCAGGTTTTAACACAAGTAATGCTGAAACATTCTATTTTAAATTGTCAAACAAGACAGGGATGAAAACCATGATAACCAACACAAAGTTGATATATTCAGATTCATTCTTCGATAAAACGAATACTTTTGGATTTGATTATTGGGACAAAAATGTTGATTTGAAAAGTGTTTGGGGTACAAAAGAATGGCAAGTACAGGGTTTAGAAGCTTTGTTTAGAGCTTGCATGATCCCAGAACAAATGATATTTTTAAATGACACTGTTCAACAAACCACCTGTCTTGGCCTAGGCAAAATCAAAGATTTAAATAAACCGTCTATTCCAAAGCCAACAATGTTTAGCAATAGCTCTGAGACGGATGAAGAGATAGACGTAAACCATATATTAAACCAAAACAGAACACATCCTAATTGGAAACAATGGCTAATCTGGCCCACAGATACAAATAACTGTCAAGACAGATTCCTGAATAAAACACAGGGGTTCAAAATGACCAGGCCAGACCCTAGATATCCCCAAAGACATCACCCAGGGATAATAACAACCTACAGTGTGGGCAAATTATGCCTTCAATGGCTACAAACTTCCACACTGCCTGAAATTAAGCAACACCTAACTTTACTTACTGATGGTGCTGACTTGCTTGATTTCATAATGGGACCACGCAAACAGCGTCAAAAGCGTTTCATAGCAGCCTCTGTATATGCAGCATACAATGAGGCCTGGAAGGTTAATCAAATTGAAACAGCAGAGAGAATACGGGAAATTGACCGTATTAATTTGGAAAAATCACTTTCTGTAGTGGACAATGGGTTAATGACTCTGTCCTCCAGAATTTTTTCATTGGACAGCATTGTGTCTTCAGCAATCGATATATTATCGCAAGACTTACTGTTATTACAACATGGTCAGTCACAATTGCGTTCTATTGTACAGCTTGGCTGGACGTTACAAAATCTGCGTTCAGGCTATGTGCCTTGGCGTTTAATCAACACAACGTCACTATTCCAAATCTTTAACCTTACTGATAGACAAATCGGTATGGCGCAAAAGGGTGCTGATTATACAATCTTGAGCATTGAAAAACTAGAAAGATTACCAATGACAATGTCAGAACGACCTGTCAGTGAATGGATAATCCACGGAATCATAAATATTCCAATCTCAACCTTCAGGTTTCAATACTGCCAAAAATATATACAGGCTGGCATGTACGAGAAATTGGGGAAGGGGTACCTTAAAACAACTTGGAACCTGCCCTATTCACATGCATGTGTCAGTAATAAAGGACAGAAAGTGTTTCTTAGTGGCAACAATTGTGCCATGTCACTAAAGCGGCACGCTTCTGTGTAACGGAATTAGTTTGCATGGAGCCTGTGAAGGGAATTCATACAACCTTTCATGTCACCAGCAAGGCGCACCTGCAACTGAAATAGAACCATTCTTTCAAAGACTCTATAATGGGAGTTACATTCTTATTGTAGACCGCAAATGTTGTAGTCTTATGCCCGGGACTCCTTATCTAGTCACTACGACTGCGAAGGTCAAGTGCTGTGGACGTTCTTTGTTCCCCAGCTCCTTTCCAGACAGGGAGGCAAGGGCATGGCCCAGTTTGAAAATTACTTCTATTCGAATAGATACTTTAAGCAGAATGAAAACAGTGCTTCTTCAGACGCCTACAAGGCTCACGTCATCAAAAGAAACGTATGATCTACAAGTCGCAAGGACGACTGCAGAGATACATACATTATTATCAACTAATTCCCCCGTACATTTCGCGGAAATCCTGAGCGAAATCTTAAATATTTCTGATACCACTGGGGTCTCAAAGGTATTTAAGACAGTATTTTCGATGGCATTAACACCATTCAAAGCCATACTGGGTATTTTTCCAGATTTCGTCCATTCGATTTTTGGCGGACTTCCCCTGATCCTGGGACTAATTGCAGGAATCCTATTCTTAGTCCTTATTTTTCGTTATGGCAACCCATGTCACAGATCAAACTCTCGCGACAATGGAAGATACAATCCTAGCCATTGGATACCGGGACCGGATATCAAAAATCCTGGGACTCTCCCGGCTTAGAGACCTGAACATGACTTGGTTTCTATCATTTCGACCAATGTGGCAAAGATGTGTTTTACCTGTATTGAGATGTCTGCTATGCGGAGAAGAATGCGTGTTAGACACCTGTCTGACGCTACAATCGGATGCGCCAGTGGATGCAGATACATTGTTGGTTCCTACCAAGGTTCACGCTTTGTGCTGCCCTCAAAGGCTGCCAATCCTGATGACGGCATTTGTGGAATCTTCACCACTACGATTGAAGAGTAGTGAGGTTCAAGATGAAAGCAGCATTGATCAGGTACGACCTTCTGTCAGCAATGCGAATCAGAATGTCAATGGAGACAATCATGCGCACGAATGCATGGTTACACCTATTTCCGACTTAGTGGAACTTTCCCATGAAGCTGTTGACAGTTTTTTCGAAAGCCTTAATGATATGATGTTCTCTCCAGGACAGAAATAGAGACTTTTGAGCAAGCTCGCACACGGCGTTCCCTGAATTCGGCCTTCAACTTTAAAAATAAAGTCACATGAACAATTTTTCCCACCAGTTCACGGACAACAATTTTTTAGCAGCCCCAAATTATTTCTTACAAAATTTTCGGGACACTTATCTTCTGCTTAAAGTAAGAAACTATTCCTAGAGAACTAAGATTTATATTTTTAGATACTTTATAAACTTTAGTTGCCCGCTGGTATGTTCAAAAATATTTTATTATGTGATGAAATGGTCTCGAACTTTCTTTCTGTATAGCCATATTAAGAGCCATTTCATGTGTATTTCTCATATACCAAATGAGCTATAATGTCTACAAATGCGGGTTTACTTTAGCGTTTAATTCATAGCTTAAGTGCATACAATGTATATGACTGCAATTTTTCAGTATATTTGAAAATTTCAAAATGCATTTATGTATTTTGGGGTGGTGAGGTATACACTATACTCTATAGTATGTTGTACTATGTTATACTATGCATAGATTAGTAAATATGACCATAGTTAGCGTGGAGTGGGTGTCATGTATTCCTATAGGTTCTGAATCGATCCCCCTATTCCTGACCCTATTCTGGTTAAACTAACTATCAAGTTAACTAACAGTCAGCCCATGAGGCAAGAAAAGCCCCCATGATGCAGATACCGTTATCTGACGCAGTCACACTACGGCACAGGAACGTGTTATCTGATTAGGTCATAACGCTTGAGATCTAATTAGACAAGCGACATTCCTCCAGCCCCTGATAAGGCATACGACGTTCTCATAACAAATCAAACCTATGACAACCTGGAAAATCCGTGCGGCCATTGTTTTGATTTCACAGAGACCTTCAGTAAAAGAATGTGCTAACGAGCAAGTCGTATGACATCTTTATTGACGTATCTATGTCCATCCTTACGTCAATCTCGGCACCTTTAAGGTATAAATATTGCCGATTTTGCCCTATGCAAACACACGCGTGGTGACGAGACGGAGCAGCCATACTTGCCGAAGCCCAGAAGCAGAGCAGACCCCGCTGGCAGCAGCCCCGCCTTCCTGACGCGCTGAGAGACGCGCTGCTATCTCCTGCCGAGAGACCCAGCACCGGCGCTTTCGGGCAGCCCTCGCAGGCAGCCTGGAATATCGAGAGCAGAAAAAGAGATACCATTCCTCATTCATCCTAACTTCCAGGTACAGAACTGAACAACCCCTCACAGAGAATTCTTTAGCTATTCACTTGGCAAAAACAAACTTAACTTAAACTGTAACTTTCTATTCCCGCCCACGCATTAGACTTAGGTCAGGTACACGGGGTAGGCGTATTTAGAAACACCAGTTGAGTACGTTTAGTCAAATGTATATATGTATGTAAATATATTTTAATCATTTTAAACATCATATGGCTCAGAAACCATATCAATGTTTTTACAGTATTATTTTATACTATTGCTTTTAACGTATGCACTTTACTTAACTATAAGTATTGCAATAATATCGATCCATTTCTCTTGTACGAGAAAAGAGACTGATCAATAAATAACACCTTTTTATTGAACACGCCCGTCTCTTCCCTTTTCTCTACAATCTGATGAGACTAAGAATGCACGTACTGACTGAGTAAAATAATTGCCTTGTGCTCACACGACTCTGGAGATATACTCTTGATTAGGGGAGAGCAAAGTTGTCATGTTCTATGGTTGTCAGAAACTAAATCCCTTCTTGTCTAATCAGGGGAGTTAATTCTTTCCTGAACATTCGAGAAAGTTTCTAGCGAACTCTGAGCTACGCTGGCAAACCCAAAAATTAAGTCTAGTATCGACAGTAGTAGACCTAGTTAACGTCTGGCCTAGGCCTTTACTGCTGTAGGTATTATTCCAATGCGCAGAGCCTATTGGGAAGATAGGAACTACACTACACTCCAGGGTTACTTGCTGTATGCAAGTATTGTTTCCACATACCCATATAGTCAGGAAGACTCCATTATGGCCTTCCTTGAATGTTTCCTTTATACAGTTTGATATTCTGAGCTGAATAAAAGCCATGCTTCTACAGCAAACTGTGCCTTCAACCTCCTCCCGAAAAACATATGATCGGCAGGTCGCAAAGTCCTCGGCTGAGATACAGGCACTAATACGAATAAGCTGCCCTTCCATTTCACAGAAATGATACAACGTATCTTTAACATGTCTGATAGAACGGGTATTGTCCATCAATTAAAGACCATAGGTTTTGGACTGTTAAGCACCTTTCAGACACTCCTCGGAGTTGTTCCCGACTTCATACACTCCGTATTCTGAAGCATTTTTGGAGGGTTTATGCTAATCCTGTTTCTAATAGCAGGTATCCTGATTGTCATTTTTCTGCTATGCAATGGATGTCCCAGTCAACAGGGAGATTAAAAAACACTCTTGGAACGCCGATACCGTGATCGCAAGGTAATCCATCTGGGCACACTTTGTCTTTGGGAACTGAGCGAGTCTTGGTTCTTGTCATTTAGACCAGTCTGGATCGACTGTATTCTGCCTGTCCTCTGATGCCTATTCTGCGGACAAGAATGTGTGCTGAATCTCTGTCTAACACTTCCAACAATTGCGCCACGGACGCTGATGCTTTACTGACCCGATAACAGCCCATGTTCTTCAGTGTCCTCAGCGTATTCCATTGTCGATGTCGGCATTCTTAGAGCCACCACAGGATGATTCAGCTCTTGTTGGGAAGGATCCCGGCTCCTCAAAAAAACTCAGGCCTTGGATGACACTAGTACATCCCCAGCAACAGCTGTGGTGGATACAGAGGAACATCTGTGCTCGACTGACCTGATCTGTGAGGTGTTGCAGGGACCGTTGTCTGCGATTGCAAGCAACAGTAATGTTGCGTCTCCCAGCCGGACACATAAACATTTGGCTCATCATGTGCTGGGAAAATGTGGCCTTTTTTCAAAAACCACCAAATTTGGAACTTTAAACAAGAAACACTTTTGCTAAACTGCATGGCTTTCAGTCACTCATCGCTCGGACCATATATACAAACTTATTTAGTACAGTGCAATACTTCTCCCTTTTTTGAAAATGTTACATTTTAAGTACTATTTTAATGGACTTATTAAATAGTTTGTGTACAACAATTTAACCGTACATTAGAATTTTTAGTATTTTGTCCAGTCGATCAGGAGTGGGTATTATGTTCATATAGGTACCCCAATATCAGCTCAAGTACTGAATACAACTTTCACCTACATTCCCCTGATTTTACACTACATATCAGTTCTTGGTACTGACCTTTTACCTAGTTACGGTATTGTCCAGAGATGACGTGGGGTTTTCTACAAAATGCTTAAGCCTCATTCATTATGCATGAGGATTCTCGGAATCACAGCAGGCCTACAGGCGTACCATCTCCTGCATGATAACTATGTACAAGGGTCATTTCTTCCGTCATCCTAGTCCGACATGACACAGCAGGTATATCCCCAGGGGATACCACTTTAGGTATATATACACCATATCTTGCTGAAGTTAGAAAGAGGAGAAAAAGGACTTCCATGCCGACACACTGACGCAAGACGCTGGGGTTCCTGCACGCAGACACTCCATATCTCAGTGGTCTGACGTCCCTTGCAGGTTGTCCATCTCGAGATCAAGACGGGATCCCACAGTCTCTCACTTCAGGTAATGGGGTTGACTTTATCCTAGAGGGGTTCTTGGCTTTTACACCCACATACATGCAAGGTACACTTAGGTACATCAATTTAGGGATGCATCGTAGGAGTACGCATTCTATGATCATGTATTTTATACACTTGCCTGTATTCATTGTTTTAGCGTGAATGTAAAAATCTACCATCCTTGTACTTTATTGGTGTTTATAATCATTTATATCTGGCTGTTATGGTTTAATGGTTGTTTCAGCACACCAATATTACACTAGAATGACGCAGGTTCAATAAATGCTTATTAAAAAACATCCCCACCATTTATTCTGTGTATCTCTCTGAAACAAAGTGAGCAATAGTGACTGAGCGAAAAGTAGTACACTCTTTCCACGATCTTGAGGGATCAGGGTTGTCATGTTCGGTAGTTGCCAATAACTATTCTCTCCTTGATAAAGAGGGGTTTCTAGTGGCCCTGTGAGCTAGCTGGTATCCAGGCTAACATACCCGGTAGGGGTGTCTAGAATCAGTCTGACACCAATCCTATGGTGTATGTTGTCTAAACGTGCAAATCCTATATAGGTTTATTAGAACTACATGACTACAGCACAGTGCGAGCTTCAGTGAAAGCATAGTACAGCACGGTGCGAGCTTCATTGAAGCATAGCACAGCACAGAATGAGCTTTAGCAAAACCATAGTACAGCACAGTACTAGTTTCATTTAAGCATAGCACAGTGCGAGCTTCAGTGAAAACATAGTACAGCACATTGTGCGATATAGTGAAACCACGGTACAGCACTGTGCCAGCTTCATTGAACGCAGAGTACAGCAGAGTGTGAGCTTCAGTGAAAGGATAGTACAGCACTACATGAGCTTCAGTGAAACCATACCAGTGTGAGCTTCAGTGAAACCATAGTACAGCACAGTGTAAGCTTCAGTCACACCATCTCCATAGTACAGCACAGTGCAAGCTTCAATGAAAGCATAGTACAGCACAATGTAATCTTTAGTAAAACATAGTACTACACAGTGTAAGCTTCAGTGAATAGTACACACAGCACAATGTAACCTTCAATGAAAGCATAGCACAGCATAGTGCGTACTTCAGTGAAAGAATATTACAACACAGTGCGAGTTCAAAAAAAAGCATAGTACAGCACAGCATGAGCTTCAGTGAAACCACAGTACAGCACAGTGCGAGCGCCTTTGAAAGCATAGTTCAGCACAGCAGTAGCTTCAGTTAAACTATACTACAGCACAGTCCACGCTTCCGCGAAACAATAGGACAACACAGCCTGAGCTTCAGTGAAACCATAGCACAGCACAGTGTGAGCTTTAGTGAAACCATAGTACAGCACAGTGTAAGCTTCAGCATAACCATAGGACAGCACAGCCTGAGCTTCAGTGAAACCATGGCGCAGCACAGTGTGAGCTTTAGGGAAACCATAGTACAGCACAGTGTAAGCTTCAGTGAAAACATAATAAAGCACAGTGCGAGAAAGCACGGTGCAAGCTTCATTGAAACCATAGAACAGCACAGGGTAAACTTCATTAAAAGCATAGTACAGCACAGTGAGAACTTCAATGAAAGCATAGTACAGCACAGGGCGAGCTTCAGTAAAAGTATAGTACAGCATGAGGTTCAGTGAAAGCATAGTACAGCACAGTCCAAGCTTTAGCAAAGCGTTGTACAGCACAGCATAAGCTTCAGAGAAAGCATAATACAGCACAGTCCAAGTTTCAGCAAAGCATAGTACAGCACGGTGTAAGCTTCCGCAAAACCATAGTACAGGACAACATGAGGTTCAGTGAAACCATAGCACAGCACAGTGTGTACTTCAGTGAAACCATAGTACAACACAGTGTAAGCTTCAGTGAAAGCATAGTACAGCACAGTGTGAGCTTCAGTGAAAGCATAATATGGCATAGTGTAAGCTTCAGTGAAAGCATAGTACAGCACAGTGTGAGCTTCAGTGAAAGCATAGTATGGCATAGTGTAAGATTCAGTGAAACCATAGTACAGCACCGTGTGAGTGTCAGTGAAACTGTAGTATTGCACAGTGTAAGCTTCAGTGAAACTATAGTACAGCACAGTGCAAATTTCAGTGAAAGCATAGTATAGCATAGTGTAAGCTTCAGGGAAACCATAGTACAGAACAGCATTAGCGTCAGTGAAACTGTTGTATTGCACAGTGTATGCTTCAGTGAAACTATAGTACAGCACAGTGTGAGCTCCAGTGAAAGTATAGCGCAGTATAGTGTAAGCTTCAGTGAAACCATAGAACAGCACAGAGTGAGCGTCAGTGAAAACAGTCGAATTGCACAGTGTAAGTTTCAGAGAAAGCATATTACATACAGCACAGTGCAAGCTTTAATGAAAGCATAGCGGAGCACAGTGCAAGCTTCAGTGAAAGCATAGTACAACACAGTGTGAGCTTCAATGAAAGCAAAGTACAGCACAGCGTGAGGTACAGTGAAAGCATAGTACAGGACAGTGTAAGCTTCACTGAAAGCATAGTACAGCACAATTCAAGCTTCTACAAAAGCATAATATAGCAGAGTGTAAACTTCAGTGAAAGTATAGTTCAGAATAGTGCAAGCTTCAATGAAAGCATAGTACAGCACTGTGCAAATTTCAGTTAAAGCACAGTACAGCACAGTGAAAGCATAGCACAGCATAGTGGGTTCTTTAGTGAAAGCATAGTACAACACAGTGCGAGCTCCAATGAAAGCATAGTACAGCACAGCGTGAGCTTCAGTAAAAACATAGTACAGCACAGTGTAAGCTTCAGTGGAAGCATAATATAGCACAGTCCAAGCGTCAACGAAAGCATAGTACAGCATAGTGTAAGCTTCAGTGAAAGTATAGTACAGAGCAGTGCGAGCTTCAGTGAATGCATGGTAGAGCACAGTGCGAATTTCAGTGAAACCATAGTAGAAAACATTTCGACCTTCAGTGAAAGCATACTACAGCACAGTGCGAGCTTCAGTGAAAGCATAGTACAGCACAGCATGACCTTCAGTGAAAGCATAGTACAGCACAGTGCGAGTATCAGTGAAAGCATAGTACAGCACAGCGCAAGCTTCATTGAAAGCATAGTTCAGCACAGTGTGAGATTTAGTGAAAGCATAGTACAGCATAGTGCATAGTACAGCACATTCCAAGCTTCAGCGAAAGCCTCCTAAAGTACAGTATGAGCTTCAACACAATCATAGTGCAGCACCATGTGAGCTTCACTGAAACCATAGTACAGCACAGTGTAAGCTTCAGTGAAAATATAGTACAGCACAGTGCGAGCTTCAGAAAAAGCACAGTACAGCACAGTGCGAGCTTCACTGAAGCCATAGTAAAGTACAGTGTGAGCTTCAGTGAAAGAATAGTACAGCACAGTGTGAGCTTCATTAAAAGCATAGTACAGCACAGTTTGAGCTTCATTGAAAGCATAGTACAGCACTGTGCGAGCTTCAGTGAAAGCATAGTACAGTGTAAGTTTCAGTGAAATTATTGTACAGCACAGTGCGAGCTTCAGTGAAAGCACAGTCCAGCATAAGCTTCAGTGATGGCACAGTACAGCACAGTCCAAGCTTTAGCAAAGCATAGCACAGAACAGCATACGCTTTAGTGAAACCATAATACAGCACAGTCCAAGTTTCAGCAAAGCATAGTACAGCACAGTGTAAGCTTCAGCAAAACCTTAGTGCAGCACAACATGAGTTTCAGTAAAACCATAACACAGCCCAGTGTGAGATTCAGTGAAACCATAGTACAGCACAGTGTAAGCTTCAGCAAAACCTTAGTGCAGCACAACATGAGTTTCCGTGAAACCATAACACAGCCCAGTGTCAGATTCAGTGAAACCATAGTACAGCACAGTGCGAGCTTCAATGAAAGCATAGTACAGCGTAGTGTAAGCTTCAGTGAAACCATAGTACAGCACAGTGCAAGCGTCAGTGAAAGCATAGTGCAGCACAGTCCAAGTTTCTACGAAACATAATACTGCACAGTGTAAGCTTCAGTGAAAGTGTAGTGCAGAACAGTGCAAGCTTCAATAAAAGCATTGTACAGCACAGTACAGCACAGTGAAAGCACAGCACATTGTGTGCTTTAGTTAAAGCATACTACAACACAGTGGGAGTTCCAATTAAAGCATAGTAGAGCATAGCACAAGCTTCATTGAAAGCATAGTACAGCATAGAGCGAGAGTCAGTGAAACCATAGTACGGCACAGTGCAAGCTTCAGTCAAAGCATAGTTCAGCACAGTGCGACCTTCAGTGAAAGCATAGTACAGCACAGTGCAACATTCAGTGAAAGCATAGTACTGCACAGTGCGAGCTCCAATAAAGCATAGTACAGCACAGTGCGAGCTTCAGTGAAAGCATAGTACAACACAGTGCCAGCTTCAGTGAAAGCATAGAGCACAGTGCGAGCTTCAGTGAAACAAGAGTACAACAAAGTGCGACCTCCATTGAAATCATAGTCCAGCACAGTGCAAGTTTCAGTTAAGCCATAAACAGCACAGTGCGACCTTCAGTGAAAGCATACTACAGCACAGTGCAAGCTTCAGTGAAAGCATAGTACAGCACAGCCCAACCTGCAGTGAAAGCATAGTAGAGTACAGTGTGAGCTTCAGTGAAACCATAGTACAGCACAGCATGAGCTTTATTGAAAGCATAGTACAGCATAGTGTGAGATTCAGTGCAACCATAGTACAGCACAGTGCAAGCTTCAGTCAAAGCATAGTTCAGCACACTTCAACCTTCAGTGAAAGCATAGTACAGCACAGTGCAAGATTCAGTGAAAGCATAGTACAGACCAGTGCAAGCTTCATTAAAAACATAGTACAACACAGTGCGAGCTTCAGTGAAAGCATAATACAGCACACCACAAGCTTCAGTGAAAGCATAGTACAGCACAGCGTGAGCTTCAATAAAAGCATAGTACAGCACAGTGTGGGTTTCAGTGAAACCATGGTACAGCACAGTGTGGGTTTCAGTGAAACCATGGTACAGCACAGTGCAAGCTTCAGTGAAACCATAGTACAGCACAGTGCGAGCTTCAGAGAAGGCATAGTACAGCGCAGTGCGAGCTTCAGAGAAGGCATAGTACAGCACAGTGCGAGCTTCAGAGAAGGCATAATACAACACAGTGTGAGCTTCAGTGAAAGCATGGTACAGCACAGTGCAAGCTTAAGTGAAACCATAGTACAGCACAGTGCGAGCTTCAGTGAAAGCATAGTACAGTGTAAGTTTCAGTGAAATTATTGTACAGCACAGTGCGAGCTTCAGTGAAAGCACAGTCCAGCATAAGCTTCAGTGATGGCACAGTACAGCACAGTCCAAGCTTTAGCAAAGCATAGCACAGAACAGCATACGCTTTAGTGAAACCATAATACAGCACAGTCCAAGTTTCAGCAAAGCATAGTACAGCACAGTGTAAGCTTCAGCAAAACCTTAGTGCAGCACAACATGAGTTTCAGTAAAACCATAACACAGCCCAGTGTGAGCTTCAGTGAAACCATAGTACAGCACATTGCGAGCTTCAATGAAAGCATAGTACAGCGTAGTGTAAGCTTCAGTGAAACCATAGTACAGCACAGTGCAAGCGTCAGTGAAAGCATAGTGCAGCACAGTCCATGTTTCTACGAAACAATACTGCACAGTGTAAGCTTCAGTGAAAGTGTAGTGCAGAACAGTGCAAGCTTCAATAAAAGCATTGTACAGCACAGTGAAAGCACAGCACAGTGTGTGCTTTAGTTAGAGCATACTACAACACAGTGGGAGTTCCAATTAAAGCATAGTACAGCATAGCACAAGCTTCATTGAAAGCATAGTACAGCATAGAGCGAGAGTCAGTGAAACCATAGTACGGCACAGTGCAAGCTTCAGTCAAAGCATAGTTCAGCACAGTGCGACCTTCAGTGAAAGCATAGTACAGCACAGTGCAACCTTCAGTGAAAGCATAGTACTGCACAGTGCGAGCTCCAATAAAGCATAGTACAGCGCAGTGCGAGCTTCAGTGAAAGCATAGTACAACACAGTGCAAGCTTCAGTGAAAGCATAGTAGAGCACAGTGCGAGCTTCAGTGAAACAAGAGTACAACATAGTGCGACCTCCATTGAAATCATAGTCCAGCACAGTGCAAGCTTCAATTAAGCCATAAAACAGCACAGTGCGACCTTCAGTGAAAGCATACTACAGCACAGTGCAAGCTTCAGTGAAAGCATAGTACAGCACAGCCCAACCTGCAGTGAAAGCATAGTAGAGTACAGTGTGAGCTTCAGTGAAACCATAGTACAGCACAGCATGAGCTTTATTGAAACATAGTACATCATAGTGCGAGATTCAGTGCAACCATAGTACAGCACAGTGCAAGCTTCAGTCAAAGCATAGTTCAGCACACTGCAACCTTCAGTTAAAGCATAGTACAGCACAGTGCAAGATTCAGTGAAAGCATAGTACAGACCAGTGCAAGCTTCATTAAAAACATAGTACAACACAGTGCGAGCTTCAGTGAAAGCATATTACAGCACACCACAAGCTTCAGTGAAAGCATATTACAGCACAGCGTGAGCTTCAATAAAAGCATAGTACAGCACAGTGTGGGTTTCAGTGAAACCATGGTACAGCACAGTGCAAGCTTCAGTGAAACCATAGCACAGCACAGTGCGAGCTTCAGAGAAGGCATAGTATAGCACAGTGCGAGCTTCAGAGAAGGCATAGTACAGCACAGTGCGAGCTTCAGAGAAGGCTTAATACAACACAGTGTGAGCTTCAGTAAAAGCATAGCACAGCACAGTGCGAGCTTCAGAGAAGGCATAGTTCAGCTCAACACAAGCTTCCATGAAATTTCGGTAAAAGGATAGTAGAACGCAGTATACGCTTCCCTCATACACGGGCTAGGTACAGCACATGGGTCAGCCGCCCGAAGCGCACAAACACACCACACACCTCTGTCTCACGTACTGCCTAATCAGCAGCAGTGCAAGCTTCAAAGGGTGCTTCAGGGAGTTTCAAAGAGCAGCAGTCCTAAATACAAGTATGTATGTCCAGTTCAGAAAAGTCAAGTTTGGTAGAGCAGTGGTTTCTAAGCAATAAACTGCAGACACGAAGAGGTGTACTGGTACTGATTTGCTCAAAGTGGTCCAGAGTGTAGAAAAGCAGGCCTTGCACTATGCCTTACTGCTGCAGAGAAGTGTTGGCACTCATTTAGTGCTCCCTAAATCAGAGGATGCCAGGCATTAGATGTAAAGTAACTGCACCCCTGCACCATTCAAACCAGTGCAGTCTTGCAGAGAAGTAGAGTTGTTGTCTACAAGTACTGTATTGTTCTACAGTGATTATATAACTACTGCTTTCAAAGTATTGCAACCTTGCACACTGGCAAAGTATATCTCAAAGAGCTGCAGCTCTTTAGAAAATTAACTGAACTGCTCCCTTCAAAGTTTCACACACCATGCTGCTCTGATTCTGAGTGGAGCTTGCCTCTTTCTTCTGTATGCAGTATCTTGTCTACATAACAAGAAGCTTATGTTCCTGTTGGCAGTCCTGTACACCATTGCTGCATGTTCTGTTTCAGTTGTGAAGGAGTGAAGCTTGTACTGCTTCTGCCTGCATTGTTTTACTTCTGTGTTTGTAATAGATGCTTTCAAGGATGCTGCTGTCTATGCTATAACCAGGGCCACTGGAATTACATGGCAGGGAAAGGCCAAATTATACAGGAGGGTTTAATAAATGATGTGGCATGAAAAATAAAATTATGAGGCGGAATGCGGCACATTTCATGATAGTATTACTTCATTCTCTTGTCATTTTTTACACTTGTTAACACTGTCTTGGCATTATTTGCACCTCATTAGTACCAGATTAATGTCCGAATACAGCCATAAGCATCAGAAAGGAGACCAGCCAACTTTTGTAAAGGGCCTTCAACGGCGCATTAACGTGTGTTGCTGTGTTTTAGTAACTTTTGAACCATTTGAGCTAGAAACAAAAATGTTTCTGCTAAAATCTGCAGATTTTGCCCCGGATGATGGCTTATGTGGCAAATCCATAATCATGCAAAAATCGCAAACCGGTGCACAATCATATAATTCCAGTGGCAGTGACTATAACTGTTGCATTTGAATGAAAAGCCTGTACGGTTACTATCCTCAGCATAAGGATTCTGTGTAAGTAAGGAAAGTTGCACGGATTCCCCCACTGGTTCCGATCCTGTTTCTGTCAATTCACGGGCAAGTCATTCACCTGTTCATGGTGTGTAAGTCCCGGCTGCAGAGCTGCTGTCCAAATGGTTGTGGTTCTGAAAGTGGGGGAGGGAGTCTGCCCCACTTTCCAAACTATGACAGTTGTGTATCTGAGGGAAGCCTGCTCTGATGCAGCAATGACATGTGTGTTCTCTGTGCCAGGGAATGCACCAGTGATGTTGTCTTGCTGGACCCTTTTTGAGATGTATAGAAACATGCACTGTGCTTCCCATGCTAAACTTGTCATATGTTCGAGAGAAACTTGCACTGCTGGCGTCCAGTAATATGTATGTTTTATGTGTGGGTGGGAGGGCTTTGCAGTGCAGCTGCAAATACTGTACCCACCGAGTGAGTGATAGAAGATTGTACTGCTGCTGTCCATATCATGCCTGATAGATATGTGAGCAAAGCTTGCTCTACCGTTCTGAGTGAGGGGGGCGTGCAATGTGCTTCTCTTGCTGTGCATGTAATGTGTGAGGGAAGCTTGTAATGCTACTTAGTGTGTGCTCAGGTAAACTTGTACTCTTGCTGCTTGGACTGCAAGGTGTGAGCGTGGGCGTGAGAGGTGGTCACTGGCACTCTCTATACCATGCCTGTTCTCTGTGTGAATGACCCCTGCACTGTTGCTGGCTGTGCTCTAATTAAAGGTGTTTGAGGGAAGCTTGTTCTTATCTTTTCAGTGCTGTACCTGTTCTGTGTCAAAAGCATTCACTGAAACTTTCTGTGCTGTCCCTTATCTGAGTGAAGCTTGCACGTCTGAATCTGCTGTAGCATTGTGTAAGAGTGAGTGATGCTTGCACGGCTCCTGCACGTGTGATAGCTGCCCTGTGTGTGAATGAGATGTACTCTGCTGTGTACTATATTTGTTCTGTTTCTATGAGGGATGCTTGCACTGATGTCGCCGTTAGTTTACCTGTTCTATATGTGAGGGATGCTTTTGCTTGTAGTGTTTTCCGCAGCTGTTTACTGTATTTGGTGATAGTCTGTAGTACTGTTTCCCATTATGTGCCTGTTTCGCATACGAAGATTGTTTGTACTTCTGCAGCTCCTGCTTCTCTTGTTCTTTTGTTTGCTCTGCCTATTCAATGTGTTTAAGACTGTGCTTAATTTGTAATCGTCAGGAGGCTACTGCAGCTCGCACCACACATTGCCCTGCTATGCCACCAATGATAGTAACAACACAACTACTAACCATCACACTCCTACAAATGTGACAATTTGGACTATTTCAAGCCCCATAGCTTTAAGAATGACTTGGGTGCACGGTAATAGTCATTTTTTAGGTCTCGGCCTAGCGTACACTGCGCAGCATTGTCGCGCAGCCGAGATTTAATGTTTTCCTAGAATGGGGCTTGAACCCGCCCCTCTTCTCCATTGGCTGGCTTCCTAAACGGAGGCCAGCCATTGGACGAGAGGGGCGTCTGTCCGTTCAAGCCCCGTCTTTTTGGGTTCGAGGGGTGTGATTTTTCGTTTCTTTCTGTTTACTTTCTCTCCTCTTCCCATTGGCTGGAATTTTACATTCCAGCCAATGGGAAGAGGAGAGAAAGAAAACACACCCCTCAATCCCAAAAGCGACGCTGGTTTCTCCGATGCATTTCTGCTTCGCCTCAGAGAAACATGGTGGTGCTGCTTGGTTTCCCGCCCCGCCGATGTCGCTATTGTGGCACTCTAGCTTTGCTGAGCAATTGCAGGCGGGCCTTTGTATTTTGCTTGCAGGTGCGTGTAACTTTACTAAGACCCATGTGGGAGGTGCTGGGTGAAGGCCACGAGTTCCCGCAGGGAGACCAAGTCATTGGAGACACTTTTCCTGTGCGTTATGTTTACAATGCAAATGTGTTTTTGTGAAAAGAGTTTAGAGCACTTAAAATAGTGGAGTACTTTCTAAAGGTAGGGAAAGTCTCTATCTCCAAAATATCAGGAGGAGAGGCTGGGGTGGGGCGGGAAGAGTGGGTGCTTCATGGAGTCCAGCCAGGAGTGTTCCGCACATGCATGAAGTAGCTGGCGTGCACCCAGACCCGCCCCCGTGCACTCTTTCCAGATTCCCCGGGGAATGGATGCAGTCATGCCCGCGGGCTTGTGCACGACTATTATCTGACAACACAACTCACTTGTTCCGTTGACTGGGCCTCTCTGACCACACACTGGCCTGTTTCAGGGCTATTGTCAAGCTGGTAGCATTCACAACACTGGCTTGTGGCAGCTCTGGCCTTCCTGTGAAGGAGGAGTGGGGGGCGGGGTGAGACACAATTGCGTGTGCTTAAGTGGAGATCAATTGGAGCAGAGACCGCCACCAACAAGTCCTGTTGCTTCTAACAACGTATAAGGTCGTCATTTAGCGCCCCCCTTCAGCGATCTAACCCCCTCCGCCGCACCCCACTCCCCCGAGTTTTCAGACATTTAAGACCTGACATCACTGCTCGTGAAAAGTTATTTGCAGACTGTTACCTCGTAAAGCGGCTACGTCCACGCTGCTTCGTGCACCATGTTTTTAGGGAGAAGGTGGAAAAATGACGCGGCTACAATTACTCAGGCGTCTTAAAAGAGATGACTGTGAATGCAACTTTCCCGGCACTGGTTTATTTATTTTCCTTTCACTATTTGTTTTTTTGCAGTTTTATTTCACGCGAACTCCACACGAAGGTATGGGATCGCTTTACTTGAGACCCAGTTACTTTACACAAGGACGCACCACTCTTGTAGACACAGGGAGATTAAGACATGTGCCCAGAATCACAGGATGCTGACCCGGCGCTGAGATTCGAACCCGGTTTCCCAGCTGTGTAGTCAGCAGCTCTGGCCGTTATGCCACATCCTTTACTTTACGTTTATATACACTGTCATTGTCACGTTTACATTTCCGATGAACTCCAAGTGTAGAGCATCTTTCTTTTGTGGTCATTCTGTAGCCCTCGGTCGTGCAGGGAGGACCGGATGTCAGAGAGCAGCATTTACTCACTAGGGATTCACTAATTACAGGGATCAATGAAAAGCCACTCAGTAGTGAACTACGGACGGCCTCCAACTCCCTCGGCAGCTGACTCGTGTGATAACGTTTCGGTTTCCTTTCTCGCTCCTTGACTCCGGTTTCCTGCCTACCAGCTGTACAGAAACTGCCGGAAAGGAGGAGCCTGATTATTAGATGCCTTCAGCAGTACCAGCGCCCTGGTGACAGCTCCAGTAGTATCGGGGGCTGTGGGGGGTGCTGCCAAAGTCTCTACGGAAACATCAGATCAACTTAAACTAGCCCGAGGGCGAAGGGTACGTACATGTCTATAAGAACGAGGGCTCACTTTCGATTCTTTCCAGTGCGCTGAAGGAAAGCATCGCAGCCACTGACTCTGCTCCAGAGGTGAGCTCGCGCCCATCTCCTGCCTGACCAGCTCTCCACCGAGCTCGTGCTGCTCTCCACAGAGCTCGCGCCCATCCTGCCAGACCCTCTCTCCACAAACCTCGCGCCCATCTCCTGTTAGACCCGCTCTCCACAGAGCACGCGCCCGACTCCTGTTAGACCCGCTCCCCACTGAGCTCCTGCCCGACTCCTGTTAGACCCGCTCTCCACAGAGCTCGCGCCCATCTCCTGTTAGACCCGCTCTGCACATCGGGCTCCTGCACCGTCTGCTCAAGAACAGTGACAGTCGTGAGAAGTCTCCCAACCGCGCCACCTTTGCAATGTCGGAGCAGCAGAAACGCAACCTGGAGAGGGTCAGCAGCTACACAGAGAAGACTGTCATACTGAGGCATGTTCTAGGCTTCCTCACACCGTGGCTGCCACAAGGTGAGTTGCTACTGTTAGTGGGTGCATTCGGCAGCATACTTAGAATGAGGAAATCTTCTTGTGTGTGGCTCGCTGTGTGTGGCTCGCTGTGTGTGTGGCTCGCTGTGTGTGTGTGTGTGGCTCGCTGTGTGTGTGTGTGGCTCGCTGTGTGTGCATGTGTGGCTCGCTGAGTGTGTGTGTGTGGCTCGCTGTGTGGCTCGTTGTGTGTGTGTGTGGCTCGCTGTGTGTGTGAGTGGCTCGCTGTGTGTGTGAGTGGCTCGCTGTGTGTGTGTGTGGCTCGCTGTGTGTGTGTGTGGCTCGCTGTGTGTGTGTGTGGCTCGCTGTGTGTGTGTGTGGCTCGCTGTGTGTGTGTGTGTGGCTCTGTGTATGTGTGTGTGTGGCTCTGTGTGTGTGGCTCTGTGTATGTGTGTGTGGCTCTGTGTGTTTGTGTGGCTATGTGTGTGTGTGTGTGTGTGTGTTTGTGTGTGTGGCTCTGTGTCGGCTAATACTCTCTACTACTCTCTAATGCTCACCTATTGCCATTGTAAATGACAATACCATTTATGTTTTCAAAAAAACAAAAAATGCCATTTGCAATGCCAATAGCTCTAACTTTAACAAAGCCGAGACCATTGCATTGTAAATGCTTGTTATGTATATTGATCAAAAAGTTAGCTGTTGTTGTGGCTGTCTCTAAATTGGTCAGACAGCCCCACCTTGTGGCAGACTTTCACAAGCACCAGTGTTGACAATTAAGTGCCAGTGCAGAGCAACGGAAACCACAGGCTTAAATTAAGTAAGCACTGGTGTAAGAATGCTTCCACTGATACAGCCAGTACAAACACTTTCCAAAAGTAATCAGGCCACCATTCAACTGCTGTTGGCGCTATTCAGGTATTAAACAGAAAATGTGGCCCACTGTCAATACCTCCAATTTATGGACCAGAGAAGAGTTTTTGGCAAAAGCATGACAAAATCATTTGCCTAGCTGGGGGCACTACGACGTCTGCGTGGAGATTAGATGAGCATACCATAGCCCTGGCGCGTACACACGATTAAGAAGACCATCACTTGAATATTGAATTGTGTGCTATCCTCCAACTATATGGAGTAGGATACGCATACTATTGATAGGTAGCACACGCTTACTTTAGGAAGGACAAATGCTGAAACTACCCTTCCACTTTCTCCTTTGCATCTATTATCCGACTTGTTGGTGCTCGACGCCAAACAGATGGTCCAACATTTCGGCTATGTTAATTACTGGATTTTTGTGCGCTTGGAACAACCCAAAATTAACTTGAACACCCATTTCGCAATCGTGGGGGATGAAACCGCCCCGTGTGGGTTAGTGAGGGCTATAAACAGCTGGTTGATGCCCTGTGGACGTATGTCATTTGTAGCCACTTCGTAGGTCTTAAGCGCCCTGACCACACATAGTTTCGGGACATCAGGAAAGGCAGTATAGGACACTAACCATGAATTAGTCTTGGTTCGTCTAGAAATATGAAAAGTGACTCCGTCCGGAGTAAGACTCTGCCCGTAATATCCAGGGCTTGTACCTGCGAAACCCTGTGGCATGATATTAGGCACAAAAGAGTTGCAAGTTTTGCCCACATTTGCTTTCTGGATAAATACTTATTAGACAGTCAAGATTTGAACAAGTTAAGAACCTTATTAAATCCCAGAGGACCGAGTAATGAGGTTCGGGGGGAACCAATAGCTGTATACCCCTTAAAAGCTTGCACACCAAAGGGTGTTCGCCAAGAGGGTAGCCATCCACCAGTTTGTGGCCTGCCGAGATTGCAGAACGAAAGGTATTAATTGACCGATAGGCCAAACCTTCCTTTGCCAAGGATGATAAGAAATTAAGGACTCAGACAACAGGAGCCCCCACCAGATCCACCTGTTGTGGAAGGCACCAACTCCTCCAAAGGGTCCAAGCAAAGCAGTATCGCTTACTGGTGCTTTCTGCCCAGGATTTTGCAAGAAGCAAGGCAGCGTCTGCCAAAAGGCCTGGCACCTGCCAGCATTACCGGAAACTAGCCAAGCCATCAGGTGAAGACCGCCTGTGCCAAGGAGTGGATGGGGATTCCCCTGAGGTTCTCTGAGTAGAGCAGGAACTAGGGGTAGACGGATTGGAAAATCCCAGGAAAGTTCCATCAGAACCGGAAACCAGGTTTGCGATCTACAGATCGGGTTGATCACCATCAGATCCGCCTGCCGTCTCCTCACCTGGGTTGTCAATCGCATTATCAACACGAAGAGGTGAAAAGCGTACCCCTGCTCTTTGCTCCAATCCTGAATTAAGGCATCCACTGCCAGAGCGTCGGGATCCGGACACCAACTGCAGTACCTCACCAACTGGGCATCCAGTCTGGAGGCAAAGAGTTCTATCGAAAAAGGGCCCCAGCAAGCCTGGAGTTCCAGGAAGACTGAGGAATGAAGTTTCCATAGACTGGTGTCTTTCCAATTGCAGGAGCACCAATCTGCCACCAGATTGGATAAACCTGGGAGATGTTCCGCTGACAGAGATATCTGATTGGACAAGCAGTATTCCCAGAGATCCCGAGCAAGGTCCGATAGGGCTCTGGACCTTGTGCCCACTAGATGGTTGATGTAGCATATTGCTGCCACGTTGTCCATCTTCAGCAAGACGCAGCATTGAACCTTGTCCTTGGTCCAACATTTCACAGCGAAAGAACCTGCCATTAATTCCAGGCAATTGATGTGAAGATCTTGCTCGGAGGAGTACCATTTTCCGCCGGTAGAGACTTCCCCGCAGCGGGCGCCCCAATCGGATCCACTGGTGTCTGATTCGATCACCAGGTCGGGTTAAGATCCGAAGATGGCTCGGCCGTTCCAGGCCTCCATGTGAGAGATCCACCACTGAAGTTCGGTTTTGGCTTCCTCTGAGAGGGGTACAAACTGTGAGTAGGTGAGTCACTTGCGCAAATGAAATGTCTTTAGGAGTTGAAGGGCCCTGTAGTGAAGGGGGCCCAGGAAGATGTCTTGTATTGATGATGATAGAAGCCCCACCACCCTGGCTAGGTGTCGTAAGGATATTGTGGGCTCCGCCAATGTTCGTCTCAATTTGTGTCAAATTTTGGAAAGTTTGCGAGAAGGAAGGGATAAAGTGGCTGTGACTGAGTCTATCATGAAACCCAAGAACTGCATCTTTTGAGAGGGAACAAAGTCGGACTTAAACTCGTTGATCACAAACCCCAGGGACTTCAGAAGCGTTACCGCCTGCTGTAACTGGGTGAGCAAACGATGGGGACACTGACACAGTAGCAGTATATTGTCCAACTAAATTATCAGCTGTATGCCCTCCGATTGGAGGCACTCCACCACTGGCTTCATTACCTTGGTGAAGCACCAAGGAGTGGAGGACAGACCGGAAGGAAGGGATGTGAATTTGAAAACCTGTGATTTCCATTGGAATTGCAGGAAACGTCTGGGAGGGGGAATATTGGAATCATTATGTATGCGTCTTTTCAGTCCAGACGCACCATCCAATCTTGCAGCTGTAGGAGATCCCGAAGGAGATGCATCCCCTCCATTTTGAAGTGGCGGTA